>NW_026032894.1:0-1067 GCF_019186545.1 Solanum stenotomum
ACATGCTACTAGCTAGGCCAAAAGGCCTCGGGGAGTTTTCCTAACCCTTGTTTTAAATTTTATCTAATGCTTTGGGGACACAACATCTTTTTAAGTGTGGGGTGGAGGAATGAATTCCTAGTTTTACCGTTTTATTGAGTTTTTTGTTTTTTAGGATGGGTTCCTTGGGTTTTGTTTTCGGTTCTTTTCCTGAGGATTGTGCCTTTGAACCGAGTGTCTTTTATTTTTTTAGGAATAAATTTTATTTTAAATTTTTATTTTTATTTTGGAGAGAAGAAAAAAAAACCCTTTTGAGTTATGTGATACTTACTATTTGGGCCTAATTTTTGAGTAGTACTTTCTTGTGAATGCTTGATAAAAAGAAATTGCAGACTCTTTGACATCTAAGCTCATGGTTGTGACTTTGTATATAGCTTATTTTATTTTGTAGTTTGTTATGATCTTGTCTCTCATAGAAGTGGAATTGATCCATCTTGATCGGTACTTGTGCCATGTGTGGTTAGACTTTGTTTATTCCATGTTTTGCATCTTAGTCTAGAACTTGCCCTGCATGTTATTGAAACGAAATAAAAAGTTTTGCTTTGTTTAGGATATGATAATAGGCTTTCCTTGATTTGTCTGATAAAATTTAACCCTTTTAGATATTTTATCACTAGTTAGCCCTTTTGAGCTTGTAGTCTTTTGTTGGTAGCCATATTTTACCCTTGACTATTTTGTTGAATCCCTAGTTTTTGCACCTTGCTTCTCTGAGCATTATAGCATAGACTTATTCCAATTATCAATTCGGTAAAAAAAAAAGGGGGATGGTTGTAAAGGTAATCAATGACAGCTACAAAGTATTTAAAAGCCCTCTTTGAAAGAATGTAACATAAAAAAATAAAAATAAAAAATTAATAAAAAGTTACCTTGATGATGGCCCTGGTCCTTCCAAGGACATCGTGTACCTTAACGCATGTAAAATACATAAGTTGAGGGTGGCTATAATGAAGGAAAAATACAAAAAAAAAAAAAAAGAGGAAGATATGATTGAAGCATTCTCGAGATGAGAATTACTTGTGAAATAGTTG
>NW_026032895.1:0-335 GCF_019186545.1 Solanum stenotomum
GAAAGTTTTTCAAGAGCATGCATACTTGTGTGTCCAAGCTTTTGATGCCACAACCAAGGATCGCTTGAGACTACAGTAAGACAAGTGAGAGATGGAAAATCAATATTATTTAAAACATATATATTATTGACTCGATCTCCGATAAGAATTAGCTTTTTCTCAGAATGTTTGATGATACAGCTGGTTGTGTTGAAAGTGAATTGAAATCCAGCATCACATAGTTGACAAATGCTGAGGAGGTTATGCTTAAGTCCCTCAACCAGATACACTTCGACTAGGTCACATGACGAACTAAGTGTAATGGTTCCAATTCCGGTTACTTCCCCTATAACATT
>NW_026032896.1:0-205 GCF_019186545.1 Solanum stenotomum
ATTAGTTTTGATGTTAAATTCACTATTTAGGCACAATTAACACCTATTCATAATACTATTTGGCAGCTATAAATAGAGGGGTTTCCTCACACTTGTAAACTACAATTTCTTTAAGTTCTCTACTCTTCTTTGCAAAAATTGATAAGTTTGAAATTCAACGAAATTCGAGGTACCTCGTAAGAAAGAGTTGGTGAAAAAATTGTAG
>NW_026032897.1:0-692 GCF_019186545.1 Solanum stenotomum
AAAATATACACAAATAGAGTACATAGATAATGAATTAGAAAGTGAAGATAGCATATATTAAATATCAGAAAATGAAATAGATAGTAACATAGAAATAGAATCAGATAAAGAATTCTATAATATAACAAATGACTGAAGCAGACATACAAATAATAAATAAAGAAGAACATCAAGACGAAGAATCTTTAGAACAGAAAATAATATTTGATAATAGTATATTTGAACAAATAAAAGAAAAAGAATTAGACCTAAGCGTAGCAAAAATATTCGACATACCAACAATAAGAAACAGGTTTAAACGACAAAAAGAAGAATATTATGTAGTAAGTCAAAGAGAACATATCATAGATTGCAAATACACTAAAGGAAAGGCCAAAATACCAATAATAAATAAACGAATAATAAATAAAGAAATACAAGATATTAAGGCTAAAAATCCAATTAAATATGTACATTTAGGAGGAGCAGAAATATTAATAAAAGCATGTTTTAGTGAAGGAATAGATACACCCATAGAAATATACTTAGCGGATGATAGAATTATACAACCCATAGAAAAAAGTATAATAAGTGCAGTAAGAGGTAACCTCATATTCCAAAAATTTAAATTTATAATAAGTGATAATTACTCAGTAGCAATAAATGTCAGAAATATAGATAAATTGTTAGTATTATATTGTAGAATGTCAGGA
>NW_026032898.1:0-205 GCF_019186545.1 Solanum stenotomum
GAGGTCTAACTGGCTCCATAGATAAGGTCTTAACGGATGTCCACGTATAATTTTGGTAATAATGAGGTCAGAATTCCGGATGACCAATAAATACGTGCACTATAGCACACAAAAATATGTAAAATGGGGGGGTTTACCTACTCTAGGGTGCGTTTGACCTTGAAAATGGGCCATTTTGTCTGTGAGGGCCAACTAGCTCCATAGT
>NW_026032899.1:0-244 GCF_019186545.1 Solanum stenotomum
ATTTAAGGTCTCCTAGGTTTTTTTTGGGCCATTTAGGTTGTACGGTGTAGTGTTTAAGTTTTAAAGGTTTTTAGTGTGTAGCTTTTGTTAGGATTTAGGGCTTCTTAGGGATTCTTAGAATTTCATAAGGCTTAGGGTTGGGTGTTTATCCCTAAGGTTTAGTGTTTAGGTTTAGGGTTCAAGGTTTGGGTTTTGGGCTTATGATTTAAGGTTACGGGTTTTTAAGTTTTTTTTCTTAGGTTTT
>NW_026032900.1:0-959 GCF_019186545.1 Solanum stenotomum
TTTTCAATTGCGGTCGTTGTTATTCAAGTTATTGTATATTGATCAATATCGAGGAATCTTTTTATATTTCAAAGTACACGAGAATTTGGAATTGTTTTAGTATCTTTAATGTGTGCTTTCTATTCTTATTCCAGCTTTCTAGTAAATCATCTCATGTTTTCTACTGTTATTCCAGTTTCCCTTTTGACCCCTTTGCATTCTATGCAATTCTATGGTTTTTCCTCGCAATTGAATTTGTTGAGTCACAAGAGAAGAAAACTGGAACATATAAATAAAATGTAACAAAAACTTTATGAAGCAAAACACAAACACTTTATGAAACATCACAAACTATGAAATTAAAAGCTTTTGTTCTCATCCCAGCAATGCAGTGGGGACTTGAATCCTGCAAATTTCAAAAATTAAGAATTAAAGTTAAAAGCTTTAAGGATGAAGGAGGTAGAAATTTTATGGATATAAATTAAGTTGAATACCTGGAGGTTACATACTAATGTCTTTTGTTGTGCTTTTTCATTTTCGTAAGAATTCTGTGTTCCAATTCTACATCCATCCTCGAAAACCATGCTGGATATTGAGTTGACAACATTATGTATATTATGGATAGTCCAATAACAAGTCCACAACCATAACCCATGAGAACTGCCTGCCAACTTATAATTGCTGAATCTCCTCCTCCTCCTCCTTCTTCTTCTTCATCTAGCCCAAATGGAGTTGTTGCTTGTGGTACCCCTTCATCACTGCCACAATCTTTTGAGAGTGGCGATCCACGTAACCCATCATTCCCTTGGTATGAACTATTCACAAATGTATTAAATTGATTTCCTTTAGGGATGCATCCAACAAGATGATTGTGAGAGAGATTTAAGACTTCAAGTGATTTGAGGGATGCAAGTTGTTGTGGAATTTCTCCACTGATTTTGTTGGATGAGAAATCCAATGATTCAAGTACAGATAATTGG
>NW_026032901.1:0-314 GCF_019186545.1 Solanum stenotomum
CTTAACCCCTAAGCCCTAATCCTAAACCATAACCCTAAACCATAAACCACAAACCCTAAGCCCTAAACACAACACCCTAAACCCTAAACCCTAACCCCTAACCCCTAACCCGTAAACCCTAACCCCTAAACACTAAACCCTAAATCCCTAAACGCTAAACCCTAAACCCTAATACCTAAACCCTAAACCTTAAACCCATAACCATAATCCCTAAATACTAAACCTTAAACCGTATTCCTAAAAGTTAAATCTTAAACCCTAAACTCGAAATCTTAAACCTTAAACACTAACCTAAACTATAAATCATAAACCTT
>NW_026032902.1:0-792 GCF_019186545.1 Solanum stenotomum
ATCTCCAAATCCCTACACTTAGTCACAACGGAAAGAAAGGGGTTAACACAATTAAGTACTAAGTATGGAAGCCATGCAAAAACATGCTAAAAAGGACGTTTATTGGAGAAACATGCTTTTATACCATTTGGTAAAACTTCATGAAAAACAATACAAGTATAAGAGTCACAATATCCAACCATAACCAACATACAAGTCATTAACCACTTTAGCACATACTCCACACATAACCCATTCCTTCACCTTAAACCATCCACCTCAAGTAACCCTTGGACAACACTTTGTGCAATGTATGGATAGCGTCCCATACCACCATTCACACTAAAGCATCATCCTAAGGCCACCAAATGTGAACTTACCACTTATCATGCTTCATATCACAAGCCATCATGCACAACTAGTACCAATGTACAACACATGAACATGATTGAAAAGTAAGCCTTTTCATCATTTCTTGACCTCTATCTCAAGTTACCCAAAGCCACACTTAAGTGAAACATGAAGTGACCGCCCATACAATCTCTTCATATACACCTAAGTGTTCCTAAGGGTTACCATAGATAAGGAAATTTACCATTTCAATATAACATACTAAGTCAATGTTCACATATAAAACCATAGCCAACCGTATACATACTCAACATATATTCATATACAACCCATGCTTAACTTGAAAGGAACACATGTCATTTCATTACCATAGGACCTCTACCTAATATAAACTTAAGACACACTTGAGTAAGACAAGAAGTGACCGCCCATATAACCTCTTCAAGAACACTTAAGTGTTCC
>NW_026032903.1:0-217 GCF_019186545.1 Solanum stenotomum
GGTCGGAATTTGGTTTTCCTGCTTTCCGGAAACCGACCTCCGGATGTCGCTTTTAAAAGTAATTAGATGAAATAAAAATACCGACCTCCGGATGTCGATTTAATTAATAGTAATTAGATGAAATAAAAATACCGACCTCCGGATGTCACTTTAATTAATAGTAATTTGAAGAAATAAAAATACCGACCCCATGAGGTCGGTATTTTAATTACATACT
>NW_026032904.1:0-471 GCF_019186545.1 Solanum stenotomum
CATTTAAGGACGAAATACTTTTTTGTATGTAAAAGGAAGTCATTAGTGATGAAATTTCTTTTGTTCTTCTACGAAATATATAGAACTTTAGAGACAATTGGTATTGTCACTAATTGAACTAAATAATTAGTGACCAAATAGTTTTGTCGGTGTTAATAACGTTTTTAGTGACAAAATTATACTATCAACTACAAAAAAACACAGTTTTTGTGACAATCAAATTCGTCACAAATGCTATGCATTTTGTGACGATTTTTTTGTTTTGTAGTTAATGGAACTTCTTTAGAGACGAAGCACTAAATCGTCTTTATATACATTTAGTGACGCACCTTTAATGACGACTGACTGACGAAATTTTTTTCGTCACACAATTTTTTTTGTGACGAAATATGCTTTATAAATGACGAAATAATTTGTCCCTAATAATCAAATTTGTTGTAGTGACTGGCCCTAGCATGTAATCACCAGCTT
>NW_026032905.1:0-474 GCF_019186545.1 Solanum stenotomum
TAATAATTCAAACTAACTCAAATAATATCGAGGTTCAAACAACTCCTTAAATACCCTAATTCAATCTAATCTTACAATTCCAAAATCAAACTAATTAACTTAAGAAATACCGAATTTCAAACAAATCCTAAGATACCCTAATTCAAACTAACCCTAACATTAAAATTTTCAATTCACAATCAACAAACACAAACTAACAATCAAATAATACCTAATTCAAACTTACAATCAAAAACCCTAAATCATTCACTTACTAACTAACAATCAATCAAACTAACAATCAATAAAACTAAGTATATTAGTACTCTAATTTTGAGATACTTCAACTAAATAGAAACAAAAGTAATCTATTATGGAGGTTCTAAAAATTCACCTTCACTAAGAAGGTCAGGGATGGAGGTGCTGGTCGAGATGGAGGCGGCGCCGGTCGGGATGGAGGCGCACGACTCCTGCAGCTGGGCGTGACTTCCTCTG
>NW_026032906.1:0-583 GCF_019186545.1 Solanum stenotomum
GATCTGAAATTTCGACCTCATTTTTGTCAATATTTTACCTCGACGTCCGTTAAGACATTACTTATGTAGCCAGTTGTCCTTCACGGCCAAAATGACCCATCTCCAAGATCAAACGAGCCCTAGAGCAGGTAAACCCTCCATTTTAACGATTTTCATTTGCTATAATAGTACACCATCATTTTTGATGATCCAAAATTTCGACCTTATTTTTACAAAAAATTTAACCATACGTCCGTTAAGACATTACCTATGGAGCTAGTTGGCCTTCACGGCCAAAATGGCACATTTCCAAGATCACACAAGCCCAAAAGCAGTTGAACCCCCCATTTTACCGATTTTCGTGTGATATAGTCCACAGATTTTTTGTTGATCTAGAATTACAACCTCATTTTTGCCAAAATTTTACCTGGGAGTCCGTTTAGACCTTACCTATGGAGCCAGTTTGCCTTAACGGCCAAAACTGCTTATTTTCAAGCTCAAACGATCCCCAAAGCCGATAAACCCCCTCTTTTACCAATTTTCATGTGCTATAGTTCACCATATTTTTTGGTGATACAGAATTCCGACGTCATTTTTGCCAAAA
>NW_026032907.1:0-283 GCF_019186545.1 Solanum stenotomum
AGTAGGTAAAACTTATTAGATACCAGAGGCAATGGTATCTAATAAGGTTTACAACCCACCTTTAGTGATATTTATTTTTTGATTTTGTATCTTTTCTATTTCATTTTTTAATTTGAATTTTTGCATCAGAATTGGATTCTGTTTGATTGTATTTGATTGTATTCACCCGACAGAATCTAAATAGGATTAGAAAGAGAACTTCTTTTTATTATTCGAACGTACCAACTAGTTATGAAATCGGATTGCTAGCCTCCCCCCGTGTTCTAGCTCGTCGGAGAGCTAG
>NW_026032908.1:0-636 GCF_019186545.1 Solanum stenotomum
GAAGCATAGAGACATGGAAAACAGGATGCACTGTCGACAAACTAGGTGGCAAGGCCAACTTATAGGCTACCTCTCCCACTCGACTCAAAATCTCAAAAGGTCCTATGAATCTAGGGCTAAGCTTGCCCTTCTTGCCGAACCGCATCACACCCTTCATAGGTGACACTCTAAGCCAAACATGATCACCCTCCATAAACACTAAGGCTCTAACTCTCCGATCTGCATAACTCTTCTGTCGACTCTGGGCTGTCACCAGTCTATACTGAATCCTACGGACTTGCTCCATAGCATCTCTAAGCAAGTCAGTATCCAAAGAGTCCATCTCTGCCGAATCAAACCAACCGATCGGAGACCTACATCGTCTGCCATACAATGCCTCAAATGGGGCCATTTGAATACTAGAGTGATAACTGTTATTGTAGGCAAACTCTGCTAAGGGTAAATGTCGATCCCATCTAGCACCAAAATCGATCACACATGCTCGGAGCATGTCCTCCAACACCTGAATCGTCCTCTCGGACTGACCATCTGTCTGAGGGTGAAAGGCTGTACTCATATCTAGCTGAGTACCCAAACCATGTTGTAATGCCTTCCAGAAGTGAGCAGTGAATAGTGAACCTCGATCTGATATAATAG
>NW_026032909.1:0-636 GCF_019186545.1 Solanum stenotomum
AGAGGTGATTGTGTAATTAGTTTAGAGTTAATGTAATTATTTAAAAGTATCAAGAGATCAAACATGTATGATAGAGATGTTTATCTAACTAGATAATTTTCTCTTCTTTTAAAGGTTATGTTATGTATTTAGTCAATCGGTTAAATTTAAGGTAATTTACATACATCTCATACTATTAAGATATAATTACATTATTTCTCTACTATTTTTCAAATTACAAGAATTCTTTAAAATTTATGAATTTCGGATGCATCACTAGACTTCCGGATACATCACTGGACTTTCGAATACATCAGCAGACATCTAGATACGTAAGGGAGGGATGTATCATAGAGGGGATAGGACATCCGGATACATAGGGGTGAGATGTATCATAGAGGGGAGGATTGTATCCGAGAGGGACGGGATGTATCAGAGAGGAGATGGATGTGTTCGAGAGGGAGATAGAGATGTATCCGAATAAAAACAAAAAAACATAATCTGAGCCCAACACCATTCAATTTTGAAGCACAATTTATTTAGAGTTACATATACATCAAACATATGATGTTAAACACACCAAGCATAGAGATTTGAAATAGTACATATATTTTTTAATACTCAAGATAACAAGGAATAAATCCAAGCATCTATATT
>NW_026032910.1:0-649 GCF_019186545.1 Solanum stenotomum
TCATCCGGGCATAGCTAAGATGTATCGGAACTTGAGACAGCACTACTGGTGGAGCGGCATGAGGAGAGATATTGCGGATTATGTATCGCGTTGCTTGAGTTGTCAGCAGGCTAAGACCGAGCATTTGAGGCCTGGTGGTGAGCTTCAAAGATTACCCCGCACTTCCCGTGGTCTTGATAGTATTTGGGTCATCGTGGATCGATTGACCAAGTCAGCACACTTCATTCCTGTCCATATTTCCTACAGTGCTGAGAGGTTAGCCCGTATCTACATTCGAGAGCTGGTTCGTCTTCATGGTGTGCCTGTTTCCATCATCTCAGATCGGGGCCCACAGTTCACATCTAGCTTCTGGAGGACCTTCCAGGATGAGTTGGGTACCCGTGTTGACCTTAGTACAGCTTTCCACCCGCAGACTGAGCGCACGATTCTGGTTCTTGAGGACATGTTGCGGACTTGTGTTATGTATTTTGGGGGTCAGTGGGACCAGTATTTTCCTTTGGTAGAGTTTGCGTATAACAACAGCTACCACTCGAGTATTCAGATGGCCCCATTCGAGGCCTTATATGGTAAGCGTTGACGCTCTCCAGTTGGTTGGTTTGAGTCTACATAGCCCAGGCTGCACGGTACAGACTTGATGCGAGCGACTTTA
>NW_026032911.1:0-203 GCF_019186545.1 Solanum stenotomum
CGAAAAGGTGGGGAACGAATGGGGAGAATTGGAGTCATTGGCGCTCTGAGAGGCGATGGGCGCCAGCCCTCAAACTTCAGAGAAGTCTTGCTGGCACAACACGCCAGAGGCCAAACTTTAGAAAAGTTTTTGTGGCGCTCTGGCAGGCGCGGTGCCCCAGCCCTTTTGCCCAGCGACTTCCGACTTTTCTCCTTCGTTCTTCC
>NW_026032912.1:0-256 GCF_019186545.1 Solanum stenotomum
AATGAGATTGCATTAAAAAACAATTGATGAAATTGTGCAGGAACAAATTGATAGAGATAAAGTGCAATGAAAAAATGTATTGTTAAGAATTATTGACATGATCAAAACTCTTTGGAAAAATAATTTAGCATTTAGGGGAACAAATGGAAAGATCTACCAAGAAAGTAACAGTAATTTTTAAAGCCTAATTGAAATGTTTAATAAATTTGATCCAGTTATGCAAGAACGTATTTGAAGAATATGCATGACGAGATTC
>NW_026032913.1:0-314 GCF_019186545.1 Solanum stenotomum
CGGCAAAATCGTTTTATTCCTAATCAATGTCCCGATTCGATTTTAAGTATTATCGATTTTTAATTTTAAATATGCTAAATTGATAATCAAATCAATAAGATATTTGTTATTAATTTTTGGTTTTTTAACGGTTCGATTTTTGGTTTAACCAATAAAAAAATATTTTCAAAACATGACTTGTCCAATAATTTGACGCGATACACGCATACATCGAAACAAGCAAATCAAACTAAATTGCAACAATAAAGACTAAAGTAATACTAAAACCTAAAAGAAAATGCAAAGGCTAGAGTTAAGTAGTGTTAATAGTATAA
>NW_026032914.1:0-613 GCF_019186545.1 Solanum stenotomum
CCTCCATCCCGACCGGCGCCGCCTCCATTTCGACCGGTGCCGCCTCCATCTCGACCAGCACCTCCATCCCCGACCTTCTTAGTGAAGGTGAATTTTTAGAACCTCCATAATAGATTACTTTTGTTTCTATTTAGTTGAAGTATCTCAAAATTAGAGTACTAAGATTGAAAGTTTTATTGATTGATTGTTAGTTAGTAAGTGAATGATTTAGGGTTTTTGATTGTTAGTTTGAATTAGGTATTATTTGATTGTTAGTTTGTGTTTGTTGATTGTGAATTGAAAATTTTAATGTTAGGGTTAGTTTGAATTAGGGTATCTTAGGATTTGTTTGAAATTCGGTATTTCTTAAGTTAATTAGTTTGATTTTGGAATTGTAAGATTAGATTGAATTAGGGTATTTAAGGAGTTGTTTGAACTTGGGTATTATTTAAGTTAGTTTGAATTATTATTGAGATTTTAGGACTAATAGTTTGAATTTGGGATTAGGAATAGCTAGCTAATTTGAATTTAGGATTTTAGTACTAGTTAGATTTTGGGATTTTAGGGCTAGTTTTAATTTGTGATTTTAAGATTAGTCTGAATTTCGAATTTAGGACTAGTTTGAATTATTATT
>NW_026032915.1:0-462 GCF_019186545.1 Solanum stenotomum
TGGCCTACCATCCACCAAGATGCTCATGTTTTCGCCAAGTCTTGTGATCGGTGCCAAAGAGATGGAGGGATTTCAAAGAGGCAAGAGCTCCCTATGAACCCCATATTGGTGATCGAATTGTTTGATGTATGGGGCATTGATTTTATGGGCCCATTTGTGAGTTCATATGGGTTGAAGTATATTCTGGTCGCGGTTGATTATGTATCGAAGTGGGTGGAAGCAGTAGCACTCCCCAACAACGAAGGTAAAAGTGTCACCGCATTCCTGAAAAAGAATATCTTCTCCAGATTTGGTACACCAAGGGCTGTTATTAGCGATGGAGGCTCTCACTTTTGTAACAAGTTGTTCAAAACACTACTTGAAAAATATGGTGTCCGTCACAATGTAGCCACTCCTTATCATCCACAGACTAGCGGTCAAGTTGAGGTGTCCAGCAGAGAAATAAAGCAGATATTGGCGAAG
>NW_026032916.1:0-462 GCF_019186545.1 Solanum stenotomum
AGATCACACATGTGATAAATAAGAAATAAAATCAATGAAATCTGCCCATATTTTGAGATTGAAAGTTATACAAGATAAAACAATCATCACTCACATCATGCATCCTGTTTGAATGTAACTTTTGAAAAATCTAGTAACGAGAAGGCGTGCTCCAGTTTCAGGCCAGGTTGGTACCAAATGTTTGGGGTTGTAAAGAATACTACGATTCCTTCTAAGCATACCATCTGCAGCAACCACACCCGCCTGAGGAGGAGCAAATATATCATAGTCATCCACAAAAGCTGCAAAAGACTCCAAATTGTTTACTGAGTAAGTTAAAATTTTTATTTGCAGAAGTAGTACTACCTTTAGTCCATTCACATTGAAGCCATAGCCTGAAAGTATTGCAATAAATACACATCAATAAGCAATGAAAAATAAAGTGTGCACTACATGTGTTACAGATCGCTTTCCTTTAACCTT
>NW_026032917.1:0-593 GCF_019186545.1 Solanum stenotomum
CGGAAGCCACATCTTTGTTTCTTAACCTTTTCACTTGTCTATCTAAAATCTGGACTGGAACCTCTTCATAGGTCAAATTATCTTCAACAACACCCACAACATCAAGAGACACAATGGCATTTGGATCACCCACACACTTCCTCAACATAGACACATGAAATACCGGATGAACCAAATTCATTTCGCTAGGCAATTCCAACTCATAAGCTACCTTGCCAATTCTCTTCATCACCTTATAAGGACCCACGTATCTTGGGCTCAACTTGCCCTTCTTACCAAAACGAACCACACCCTTCATGGGTGACACCTTCAAATAGACCCAATCACCAACTTGGAATTTAAGAGCCCTTCTCCTCACATCGGCATAGGACTTTTGGCGACTTTGGGCCGTCTTCAACCTTTCTCTAATCATCCTAACCTTCTCAAGTGCCTCCATAACTAGATCTGGTCCTAACAAGGCCACCTCACCAACCTCAAACCACCCAATCGGTGATCTACAATGCCTCCCATAGAGAGCCTCAAAAGGAGCCATACCGATGCTAGAATGATAGCTATTGTTATAGGAAAACTTAATCAATGGAAGATGATCATCC
>NW_026032918.1:0-1162 GCF_019186545.1 Solanum stenotomum
TACCAACAAGGATTGTTGTGGAGTAGAAGTTAGTATTCATTCATCCTTAACCAAAAGTGTCAGGTTCGCGTCTTGGGCATGAATTAACTTTGTAGGATAGAGGTTAACCCTCAATTCTGGACTTTCCATTATCCGAATCTAATTGAGTCCCAATAATAATGTCAAACACCAAGTAAATTAAGAAACTTTTTCTTCCTATAGTTATGAAAATTAGATATTTTTCAAAAATAATATAAGGGGGATCTCAAAGTTTATTAGATTAGGCTCATCAATCCTCCATATTTTAGTAAATGACCTCTCAATCTCTTTAGTGTAAACATTTACTTTTTATGTATTTTGTGTTTTCTACATATAAAGTATCGTCTTGTATGTTTTTTGTTGTATTAATTAATATTAATTTATTGTTGATAATAATATTTTTTTTGAAGGAAACAATTGTATTTAATTTAGATTATATTCGTTTACTAGTTTTCTAACACCCCATATCGTAGACAGACCAGAATGCAGATTTCCAGAAGTGCAGCTGCCACCGACAGAGGCCATCTACGGACCATAGGTTGGATCACAGCCCGTGGACCAGGTTCGTGGAACGTTGTCCGCAGAAAAACCCTAGGAAACCCCGACCGTAGGTGGGACCACGGCACGTGGACCAGGTCCGTGGAACATGGTTCACAAAAAAATGCCAGAAAACCCCGACCCACGGCTAGAACCTACGAACCTTAGGTTGAACCACGGTCCGTGGACCAGGTCCATGAAACGTGGTCCTTAGAACCCATCCTCTGAAGCCAAACGATGGCTGAACAGGACGGACCATAAGGTGGACCACGGTCCGTGGACCACGGTCCGTGGACCAGGTCCGTCGGCTGGTCCCGACAACCTTCAAGTCTGGGTCATTTTGGTCTTTTCCCTCTACGTTGGACCCCTAAACTACGTCGTTTAACCCTTAAACTAGTTTTGGTCAGTTTTAACCTAATAACTAAATTAGAACTTACCCTAGTCAATTCATTCTCCAAAATTCATCCAATTAGAACGAAAAAAGGAGAAAGAAGTCGAGCAGCCCTAGTTCAAGAACGCAACAGGGTTTCGTCAGTTCCAACCCCAAAATTGAAAGATTTCTTCGTGAAATTCTTCACTGGGTATGTGGGATTTCACTAGTGGGTTC
>NW_026032919.1:0-358 GCF_019186545.1 Solanum stenotomum
AATTAAAATAATATGAGTAATAAAATATATTCATTTTGATCTTATTACCTTAAATTTAATAAATTTATAAAAGAAAGTGTTAAATTTAAATGTAAGTCCACATGATTAAGAAACTTCACTATTGATGTCTTCTATTCTCGCTTGAAGGGAAAACAGGTTAAGGAAAGCACTATGAATGGCCGCTTTTCATGACTTTTTTTGGGCAACAATTTAATTTTATATTTGACCTCAAATACAAGATATCAACCACGTTGGAAAAAATAATGTACTATTCCAACTATTTTAATTTATTTATTTTCTTTTTCTTTTTAATGGATTTAAAAAAAAAAGTCACAATTTAATTTCAACTTACACATTT
>NW_026032920.1:0-763 GCF_019186545.1 Solanum stenotomum
TTTCTTGAATATCTTTTTGGCTAAATACTTAGATAGCACCTTAAAATTTGCACTTTTTGGAAGATAGACATTTTAAGCTTCTCTAGTAACCATCTAGACACTTTTACTTGACTGAAGCGTGTCCTGCGAACACTTGTATTTTTAAGACCAAGTGCATGAGATTCACTTGGCAATGAAATGTAAAGTGAACCAATTACTAATTGGTCTAGCTTGAAAGCTAGTGTTGCACCGGAAGCCTAATTTCGATGATCGAATAAAATTAAAAACTAATATAGCTGTAGGCTCAAAATGTTTTAGCGACCTCAACGAAAAAAATTCCAAAAGGAACTGACCAGGTGGAGATTGTGTTGCGGACAACCAACCAAAGTGAGAAAATTCGACCACTTTGATAAAAAACGGAACCCCAGTGATGCGAGGTAGATGACTCACCTCATCATGAAGATTTCAAGAAGAAGAAAAAGCTTCTTTGTATTTCTTCGTGAATATACAATCAATGAGAATGAGTACTTATACAATGAGTCCTAAGACTAAATTAGGAAAGACAATATCACATAATCAATTCCTAGGCAATTACAATCAATTACATTCAATACCAAATCATTCTACTCCTATAGTCATGCTATCAGTATCAATCAACACTTTATGTTGGACCTTTGTGTAAAATAGTTTGTTCGCCGGCGTAACATCTTCATCACAGTAATTGGACACAACCTTTCTTCCTTCATTTAAATGGAACTATGTAATTTGTTTCATTCAGATGCTT
>NW_026032921.1:0-12488 GCF_019186545.1 Solanum stenotomum
AGTTTGTTTTGTTCAAATTCCTTTATTTTGCTAAAATTTTAGTTCACAAAATGATCAAAATTTTCCCATTTTGTCATCCTTTTAGAATCTTTTGTTCTTCGGATTTTGGACTAATTTGTTTTAAGCAAAACAAATGTTATTTGTTTTATATGTTACTTTGATTGATTATTATGATTAATGGACTAACTCTTTATTTTTTGAGTTATTTTTAGAAGGAGAGACTGATTTGTGTTGGTAATCAAACTTGCTCACTTCATCAAAGTACCCGCTGGCAGAACATTCATATTTTACACGGTCTAAAGTCAAGAAAATTACATCAGACTCATCATTTCTTACTTGGACTACTAAGAGGACTCGTACAAAAATGGATTCCACTATCAACACGGTTGCTTCATCCGAAATAATCCCCACTCCATCTGTCGCGGCTAATCCTAGTGCCTCGGTAGCAACAGAATCACCCATGGAAGTCATTGCTCGTCTAGAGCGACAAATTGGTGAACTGAATCTCCTAGTGGCTCATTTCCAAGCAGCTTCTCAGAACCTACCACCTGATGCTCGCCAAAAAGGGCACATGCCACCTTCGTTTCCAACTTCAAGTGAGCTCAATCAAGGAGAACATTTTACCACCTTTCAGCCAGCTCAAAGCGCCTCACTCACTCATTCAACTCAGGATACTCCTCTTGTGTACACATTTACTCCTCCAAAAGCTCCAACAGTAGCACATCATGCTCCACCAGTGTACACTTATGTCACTGCTCCACATGTTTCCAAGGCTCAGGAGTTTCACCGCCAAGATGTTAATCACTATGTTGAAATTGAAAATGATACAAAATCAATTGATGCTGAGATGATGAATAGAAAGATGAAAAGCTTAGAGGATGCTATGAGAGGTCTTCGTGGGTTCGATAATAGACAAAGTGTTAGATATGAAGAGTTGTGCACATTCCCTGAGGTTGAGCTTCCACTCGGTTACAAGATTCCAAAGTTTGAAAAGTTCAGTGGATCAGGAAATCCTTTCTTTCACTTGAAAATTTACTGTGAAAAGTTGATTGGCGTTGGAAACAACGAAGGGATAAGAATTAAGCTTTTCAATCAAAGTCTGACTGGAAAAGCCTTGGAGTGGTACTCAAAGCAAGATGTGACTAAATGGCGTACTTGGGATGATCTAGCAAATGCTTTTGTAGATCACTATAAGTTTCATGTTGAAATCGCTCCTGATAGGATCTCTATTACCAAGCTAAAACCAAAGTCAACTGAATGTTTTCGAGAATATGCCATTCGTTGGAGAGAAGAAGCTGCTAGGGTGCATCCACCTATGGAGGAATCAGAAATGATCACCTACTTCATTCAAGCTCAAGACTCAGAATATTATGAGCGAATGGTGACAATGGGTGGAAAGACATTTGCTGAAGTTATCAAGGCTGGAGAAATGATTGAAGACGGTCTCAAGACTGGCCGAATAGCGAGTTACACCTCATCTCAGTTTGCTAACAGGGCTTATCAAACTAGTTCATTTGGAAAGAAAAAGGAGAAAGAGGTTATGATGTTAACAGCTCGAGGAGCTACCTCATATAACCGTCAACCACCTCCAAGCTATCCTGGTTCACAATACTATGTTTGCAACAATCAATCAACATTTCGTCCTCCACGACCAATGCAAAATCATCGAAACGAGGCACCTCGTCCCAATTTTGAGAGAAAGCCTCCCCGAGTCTTCACTCCATTGTGTGAGACACGGACTCAACTTTTTGAGAGATTGAAAGAGGCAGGAATATTGCATCCAGTGGAAGCTAAGACTGTGAATACTGCAGCCGAGTGGTATGACCCAAACAAACGGTGTGCTTATCATTCAGGAGTTGTTGGACATGACACAGAGAAATGTATCACCCTCAAACACAAAATTCAAGATCTGATTGACAACGAGGTGGTAAAACTTGCTCAAGCTCCACCGAATGTGAACACCAATCCACTACCCAAGCATAAGGAGTAGTTATTGGCATAACCAATTGAGAGAAGAAGCAAGTTTCCTGAGAGTCGCACTTTTGGCATCTTTTAGTCTTGCATTTGGAGTTTGTTGTTTCATTTCCATGTAATCGCATTTTTATCACTTTGTTTCCTTTGTTATCGTTTGTTGGGATTTTATTTGTAAGCATCTTTCATTTGTAATGAACTACGTCTGACCTGAATTTTCAAGAATGAGATACGTAGGCGGCCTATGTCGGCTTCGGTCACCCCTTTATCCCTTTTTAATGTTTCCATGTAATGAACTACGTCTGACCTGAATTCTCAAGAATGAGATACGTAGGCGGCCTATGTCGGCTTCGGTCACCCATTTATCCCTTTTTAATGTTTCATTGGTTGGAACTACGTTTGACCTGATTCCTACTCAACGGGATACGTAGGCGCCAAAAGCGGCTCGGTCATATTCCCCGTAAGATTTTCATTTCCCTTTATAATGAAACTGGGGCAGAATTTTGAGAGGATCTCAAAATTCGTTGGAAGAGGAAATTTTTCCAACAAGTTTGAATCAGAGATTGCTTCAAAGTTGCAACTGGGGCAGAATTTTTGAGATTCACTCAAAAATTCAACCAAAAACTACAGAAAGTTCAAAAGTTATATTATGTTTTAAACCGTGGCAAAATTTTTGAGAAGGTCCTCAAAAACTCCATCATGCGACAATTCAAGACTTGTAATCCAGAAGGCAAAGGAGCATCAGGATGGCAAGGCAAAGCCAACATGAATCAGTCTCTCGAAACTAAGAATTTTTCTTTGGATGCAGGAACTACGGAGTTACAAGGCATCATTAGACCCACAACAGCCTCATTATAACTCAGATGATTTCTGCTCTTACTCATCTACTAAAATTTTCCTTTCACTCTATTATGACTTATACATTCTCAATTTTACAGATGGAATAGCTTGGCATAATGGCGAAGACCATAAGACGTTATTCAGGCCAATATAAGCTGAAAAACTTCATCGTTAACTTATCTTTTGTTATATCATTTACTTTGATAATTTTATTTTGTTACTAACTCACGACTGAGTTTTGCAGGTATCATTACCAGAATTGAAGGCAAAATTTCAAAAGATCTTCTGAAATTTTGAATGATCAAATCATTTATTCACCAGAAAAACGACAGGAGCCAACCTTCTTCAAATTTCTTGCCTTTATGTGGAAAATCTTTCGTTCTCTTTAATTTTCGATAAGCTTCAGGGACGACAATGTTTTAATGACAACCAGAGATGTTATCGGCTTCACAAACCACAAGGAGCTGATCAAATTGTTATGTTATAACCTTACTCCTTATTTTGAAATTTGTTCTTCATTATTAAGGTATATTATTGGAGCGTCACTTCCTTCAACGTGACATGTTAAATTATTATTGGAGAGTCACTTCCTTCAACGTGACACGTTAAATTATTATTGGAGCGTCACTTCCTTCAACGTGACACGTTATATTATTATTGGAGAGTCACTTCCTTCAACGTGACACGTTAAATTATTATTGGAGAGTCACTTCCTTCAACGTGACACGTTAAATTATTATTGGAGCGTCACTTCCTTCAACGTGACACGTTGTTTTATTATTGGAGTGTCACTTCCTTCAACGTGACACGTTATATTATTATTGGAGCGTCACTTCCTTCAGCGTGACACATTATATTATTGGAGAGTCACTTCCTTCAACGTGACAAGTTAAATTATTATTGGAGCGTCACTTTCTTCAACGTGACACGTTAAATTATTATTGGAGCGTCACTTCCTTCAACGTGACACGTTATATTATTGGAGCGTCACTTCCTTCAACGTGACACGTTAAATTATTATTGGAGCGTCACTTCCTTCAACGTGACACGTTAAATTATTATTGGAGCGTCATTTCCCTCAAAGTGACACGTTATTATTTATTTGGGACGTTACCACCCTTAAACACAAGGTTGTATTATATTAGGATGTCACATCCCTAAAAAGTGACACGTTGGGACATCGCCCCCTAAAAAGTGACACGTTATGTGATGTTATCGAATCATCACATCGTTCAAATCGACATACCATTTTGGATCACCACTTCCTTCAAGAGAAATACACTTGAAATTGGATCGTCATCTCCTTCAGTATGACATGTTAAACCAGGTTTGCATAAATTATATTTGTATTTATATTACATTTTCTACTGACGATTTTCTCCAGATTTTGAAACACACGAAGTGGACTACGTCATAATAGGACGCAACACAACGTGGAACTTTTCTTAGCAGCGAACTGGGACATAGTCCAGAGAGGAATATCAAACTCTTAGGACGCGAGTTAAGGAACGACTTCCACCACAATCAAACCACCTACATGTCTTCAGACATGGGAGTATTTTCTTGGGTTTAATAGTTTCAGTTTCGCCTTCAGTGAAAATTTCAACTCTCACCGAAGGCAAATTCTCAAATTCGAGTGACAATACACCTAGAGCTTTGGAAGTTATGTCAATATAAGTTCTTACATATGGGTGTGAAGGGCCCCACATTCATAAGTAAGATATTTTCAAGCCTTTTTTCCATGCTCAATTAATTTGTCACTCATCCTTAAGCTAAAGTTTGTTTCCACATAAGAGATTTCCTTTTTAACCGATTGAGTCGAACTACAAACAGTCTGATTCCCAAACTTTAGGGATATGTAAGCGGACTAAATGTTGAAAACTTGACTGTACTCCGACAATTCTGTCACCACTCCATTCTCGAGCTTTTCGGTCTCTCCATACTTCGACACCAAAATAGCTTTTGCATTCTTCTAAATTGTACGTTAAATCTAGGAAGCTCAATACCAGAGTTCGGACATAATTCCTCATAAATCCTTACCATTAACCATTCCAAAGAGATGAATTAGTGGTCGGACAAAATTGGACTTGTCAAATTCATTTGCCTCGGATCTCTTTCATCCATCCCAGCCAAACGAGGGGCAGTTGTTGACATCCAATTTTGACCCTCCACGATTTAATTAATTTTCAAGCTTCTTCAATTTTAAATAATTTTGAAATAATTGATGTTGCAAATCTAAAATACTTTAAATTATTTTCGAGGCGCCTTTTGCCATTTTTCATATAGATTATATAGCTTTATACTTAATAAATATATATAACTTTCAATTTGAATAAATATTTAGATAGTCGTTTTCAGTGAAAATAGAGTTTTAATTAAATATGCATTTTATTTCCTTTAGAATGATTAATTCACAATTTAATAAAAATCTTTCTTTTCGAAATAGTTATTTTGTATTGTTGAAGTTAAGAAGTTTGAGTAATTAATTGAGTTTATAATTTGTCTCATTTCCATTTTATCAAATTTGAATTAATTGAAGTCGATTTGAATTTGATGAAAATAAACCATGAACCAGATCCCTTTGGCCCTTTTAATTTCCTACAAGTTCAAGCCCAAATTAAATCAATAAACCAGCCCACACCCTAGATTATTCCACTTTTTGTTTTTCTTCCTAATTGTCTATACCTCACGCGCCCACACTTTCTTTTTCCCAGAAAGAACAGACACAACTCCCCTACGCAACCCTCATCCCACTTCTTTCTTTCTTCTTCTTCTTCAGCGAAAGCAACTAGAACGAGCCCTAATTCCCAGTTTCATCTGTCGTTTTCCTCTTTTTTCCTTCGATTCGTACTCTCCGCGTGCATAGCACGAGCTCAAAGACGCCTCAAGCTTCCAGCATTACTTTCCTCAACGGAAATATCCTTCAAATTTTGATATTCTTTTTCAATTTCGTTTCAAATTCGTACGATTCCAACTCACTAGAGCTTTATCCATTAGGTTTTTTTAAAAAAAAAAAAAATTTGCTCCTCCCACATCGTTTCTTCATCATAAATTTGAGAGATTTTGGGGTCCTATAAATAGCCCCCTCTCTTCACTGTTCAGGGGAGGATTTTTGGAGACAAAAGAGTACCCTAAAAATTTTGGGAATTCTTGTTTCCATAGTTTTAAAATTTTGTGGTTTTTTTGTGGTTATTCGAATTTAGAGAGGTGGTGGAATTGTCTCCATCAAACTCGTCGTCCAGTTCGCTGCCCGGAAAGAGGTAAATTCTTTTTTAGCTTTGTTTAATTCCTAGTTCTTTGTGTTCTGTCGTTGTATTGTTAGCTTGGTGTGTATTCTTAGCTTTGTTTTAGTCTCCAAGAGATTAGTTACTATTAGAATTAACTGTTTATCTTATTTATTTGTTGTTGTTGTTGTGTTGTTATTTCTGAATATATTTTCCAGTAAATTTATATAACTATGTATTTGTTCATTTAATTGTTTTCTTTCTCGACTTGTCCAACATAAGTAAACTTGAATTTTGGCATGTCTGTTCTATACTTCTGTTTTGCTTCTAGGAGTAGTATGTTGGATTCTCTTTGGTCATGCTCAATATGAAGATTGCATTTTAGATTGGATTAATAGCTTTGGTCATCCGGGAAAGACACACTTTCAAGCTCAAAGTAGATTTATTGTTGTGATCTGGTTACTGCCTCTTTTAAAATATTTTCCATTTCTTTGAATTGTTGGAATTTGTTAAACTTTCCTAGTAACTCATGTTGTATGAACTCATGTTTCAAATTTAGTTGTTCCCCTCATTTTCTATGTGCTGAAGTGTCTTAAAATAGTTACATAAATATATGTGTGTGTTTAGTATTCTTGGTCTTCTTAAATGGTTACCTTAATTCTTCCTAAGGTTTTGTCAAGCCTTATAGTAAATATTCAATTGTCTCTTTCCTTATCTACATTCTGATCCTCTTTTCGTTCAAAAATATGACTGGAATTTATGGTTGTGTTATTTCTTGGTTTGAATGTGAAAGAAATATGTTAGGAGTGGAAATTAATTGTCTTCCTTTGTTTCTGTTGGTTTCCTCCTTCGTTTCACATATTTAGCTCGCATTATTATGTGTTGTTTGTATTTGTTTACATGTCAAATTAATGTTAGCCCCTTTTGTTAATTTGTTGATCTCTATTTCCATATTTCTTCTGCGCATGAATTCTCCAAATTTTCTTGCTCCTTGGCTGCTTTATTTTCAGTTTTTGATGTAAAGTCTTAGATGAATTTTGATATTGTTGTGTCCTAATATAGTAGTCATTATAAGTTTTTCATCCTATCATAAATTCAATATAAATGAAGAGCATATGCCTTGAATTTTTACTCAATTGTTCTGCCGATTATTTTACTTAGAAGTTAAACCGGTTTGTCATTAAAATTTAGCTTTGCCTTTGTTTATATGTGCATTTGTTACATGAATATTTTGAGATGCAGTTTTTTAAGCTAATTCTTTAGTTGTCATTTTTTAGCATTCATCGTGTGCAAATATCGAAATAAATGTGTGACCGTCTCCCAAACTTTTAATCTATTTTATTCCTTTTACCATATGGTACCAAAGGGCTGATTGTTGTTTAAATGATCCTTATGACGTGATCGGATATTATGATTTCTTTATTCACTATGAGAAGTACATGTTGGTCATTAAATATTTTTAATTCTCATTGGCTTTTAGTTATAATCTTATTTTCCTCATGATTAATTCCAACATGTTAAGGCAGTTAGCACTTTGGTAATAATGAGTTTGTTGTTTAAATTGTGGTGAAGGACGAATTGTTGAATTGATTATCCTTGAGTTTTGTATCTTAGCTTATTAAAGAATTTGTTCGTTTACTAATCCTTTTTTCCTCATTCTCTTTGCATGAACTCACCCGTTCGAGTCCATTCGAACTTTCCACTCCCTTGCATTCTCTTCTTTTTGAGTCAAACCTTCGCCAAGTTACGAAAGGGAAGCCGATATATTGGGTTGAGACCCCAAAACCAGCAGCAACAGCAGCTCAAAAGAGCTGAAACGAAAGGGTTTTTCCGTTCAAATTGGCCGAAATTTGAACAGCATTAACGAGGCCGAGTTGCAGCAGTTTCAAAGGGCTGAAAATAGCATTTTTTGGACTTAAAAGTTCGGAAATAGCGCTAGCAACAGCAGCCTCAAAAGGCAGAAAAAAGAGATGCAGCAAGTGGACTTAAAGTTGTCTTAATTCTATTAGCACTTCGTCGCTTATCATATTGTGATGTTGTGATATTTGCTTTTAACTTCTAACATTTATTTTATCAATTTAGATGAATCCTTGGGGTGACATGTTTATTTAAGTTTTCAAATTTCGAAACTCATTTCAAGTTGGCTAATTTAAGCTTTATAGAATGACTTGAGAACCTTTTATGTTCTTTCATAGTTATTGAAAAGCTTTGAATCCATGTTTACGAGTTTGAACTAACATATTTAGTTCAGATTTTTAAATAGGATAAAGTTGTTAAGTTTCTAAAAAATAAATTAGTTGTCTTTTAGTTTAACTTAGGGCTTTGTATGAATGACTTAAGGATTTTCTATATCCTTTTGTAGTTGTCAAACAAGGTCCTTTAATACATGTTTAGGAGTTTGAATTAATCGTTGATTCAAAACATGACTATGGGTAAAAAGTTCAAGTTAGATTTATTCCTGAGATCTTTACAAGTATCAAAGATTTTTATCTAAATTTCAAACATGGACTCTTTGTAAGTAACCTTTTTTTTATATATATATATAAAATTAGCCAAACTTTTAAATCCGTCGGTCAACCGCATATTAGCGGATTCTCTAAGATGCCTAAACCCTTCCTTAGAGAATTATTTGAACCCTTACCCGACTCTGGTTTTTAATGTTTTTTTTCTTTCAAAAATTCTCTTTTTTAAATGGTTTTCTTAATTTTTCCTAAAAAATTAAGTGGCGACTTCCAAATTACAATTTTTTCCAAAACTCAACAAAATTGCCAAAGTTGCGAAAATGGTCCCGAAACCTTAGTTTTCGAGATCGGGTCGTAACAAGTGGGAGGTCTAAAATAATAAAAGGACGGGGTTGTTCGGGCCTTCCGGGGGAGGTAGGGGTAGGTGGTGGAGTGGGATGAGAAAAATATTTTAAATATTTTTTTTAAAAAAAATAGTAGCAATACTTGATCTTTAGCTTTCAACTTAAAGAAAAGAAGAAGCTTTCAACTA
Organism: Solanum stenotomum; assembly: GCF_019186545.1. NCBI lineage: Eukaryota > Viridiplantae > Streptophyta > Magnoliopsida > Solanales > Solanaceae > Solanum > Solanum stenotomum. The sequence continues at coordinate 9,030 of NW_026032921.1, forward strand.
AATAGTTTATTTAATTTTTGTTAAAAGAAGAATAATTTGGTCATGTGGATTGCAATGTGACAACGTTTTCACAAATAAAAAAGAGTGTATCACACATATCACAATACTCATGGCACCACTGAGTTGTGTTTCTCAAATTAATATATAAGTGATAATTTAGGTATGAAACTCACACTCTAAGGGGTCGTTTTGGTTGGTAACAGGTTATTCCAGGATTAATTATCCTGGGATAACTTATCCCACCATATATATGTGATAACTTATTCCATCACTATGGTATAAATGGTGGGATAAGTTATCCCAAACATGACAATCAAAAATATTATCCCAATACTATTTTTTATCCCATAACTATTTATTCTTATCCCTTAAACCAAACGACCCCTAATAGTGTAGATATAAATTTTAAATAGAGGATAATTTATATGTGTTTTTGACAGTGAGGTCATTCATTTTTCATATCCTCATCACTTTCCGACTAATTAAGGAATTGGAAATCATTCTCTTATTACATGAATCAAATTTTCATCATTTTATTCCCATGATGGTAATAAGGGCATGTTTGGAATTATTATTAATAATAATTGCTGGCCTATTTATGGCCCTGCTTGGTAAAGCATGTGCTAGCTGCATCGCTTATATATGTGCTTATACCTAGCTAGCTAGCTGGAAGCACCTTCTTGACCTAACATATATTCGTATATCTATTGACTTCTAGCCTATGTTGTGTGCTACTCCTAACTTTCAATCGGATTACATATATATATATATATATTTATTATTATTATTTTTATTACATTAGATTCTATCAGTATTTAAATTGAAATTAACAAAGAGATACTATATAACAAAGAGTGAAATCAAATTCTTAATACAAATTATGCTAAACATAATAATATATAGAGAATATTACATGAACTAAAAGTAAGGGAATCATAGTGTATCAAATGACCCAAAGGGTATTTTGTCACTTCCAAATATTACACAACTGGACTTCGAAAGTGGTCCAACACTAACTAGGTAACAAAGTTTAAAACGTTAGCAGTATAATATTTGACTTTTGTTAAATGTAAATCAGACGTACGAATTGTTATCTATATAAATGTATAGTATAATATAAATGTAAAATCAGTGTGGGGTCATGCAAAATTTACCTCCATCGATATTTTCCTATGCCTCTTCCTGAATATTTACCTTAGTTTACTTTGATCTATGCATCAATCCTAAGTAAAACGAAATAGTAAAACTCATGCTATGTACTAGCCTAATATGTATTTATAAATTTTAATTTTTTTAAGTGACGTTAATTTAAAAAGTTTTGAACTTATGGTTTAAAATAACTTGATAAATAATATTTCAACCGCTCACTTGACACTTTATATAGGATGATGAATTGAGTCACATGTGAATCCTTGTATTTTATATGAAACATGTGTTTTAGGGGTTCTAATAAAACCCTACCTACCAAATCTCCTTAATTCATGAGCCAAAGTCGGTCATAGAATTAAATCATACCCCTTTAGTTTCAAATATTGGTCATTTTGGCAAATTGAATTACTTTCAAAATATTTGACTTTAAAAAAAAGAGACTATTTTTCAAATATCACATTAAAGTTATAAATTAATCATCCTTAATTTATGAATTTTAAATTTATGTATTTTCAGTTTGATCAAATAATTTACTATTTTATCCTAAATATCTTTTGTGATCCCATAATTATCCTTTGTCGCTCGTCCCTTCTTGTATATGTTTGCAATAAATTTTCGCTTACGGTAATAAAATTAAATAAAAAAGATATTATTTAATTTATCTAAATTAAGAGTACAAATTTATATGTTTTCTTGTATTTCCTAAAGACGAAATGAGCAGAAATTTGTATATATCAATGGAGGAAATAACCATGTGGAAAACAAGACAGGAATTCTCTACAATTACACTGGGTTTTCAGTGCTAGTTATCCAGTTACAGAAGCGACCCCATAGGCTTTCGCTTTCGTGTCTCTCGAAAATTGCAGTCATGGTAAAATCTTGGTTTATTTAATCATCAAGGACTCCCAAGCACACGAGTTTTCTACAAATCAAAATAGAAAATGGAAGGCTTGTTATTCAACAGTATAACATGACTTATATACTCGTGTCAACCCCTCAGCCATACATCCTTTTTTGCTTTTGGCCCTTTTTGTTAGGCATTGAACCCCACCCCACGGAGCGGTGCTGAGTGGTGTCCTCCCCTCCCTAATACCTAAACAGAGTTCCGTCTATGCAGCCTAAAGCTTAAACCATGGCAGTAAGCAGTAAGTTGGCCTAAGGATTATCGATAGCGTATTTCTTGAATGTAGGATGATTTGACCTTCTTGTAATGTATTTGATCACTATAAATGTCGGGCAACTTTGGGATTTGACAAAGGCAGTATTTGATGCCTCATCGCTTTATGAAATTCCTAGAGTTTACGGGATATTGAGATTTCAATATTTCTATGAATACCCAAGAGTTATGGGATATTTGAAATGCATATTTATTGAAATATGTTACCCTTTATGTAGACGTGAGCTAGGAATTTGGTAAAGTAGTCTATTGAAATTCTAACAAAATTTAAAACGTCTTATAGAATCCCATAAAAATTTCAATGTCTACAATATAAAATACGTAAATCTCACTAAGAAAGCCTCATATGATGAACTTAGGGTCGAATAGCAAAGAGATTGGATCGGATTTTAGGTCTCCCACATGGGAGACCCACCCCCCAACCATTCAATCATGCCCTTGCGGCCAAAATTTTTGTAAATAGGTTTATGGACAATTTAGTCATTTTAATGGAAAACAAGCTTACAATATTGTTTAGTTAAGAAAAAAAATACTAATCGTCTATTATCAGTTCAAAAAATTCTATCCAATGTAATCCTATTATTTACAAATCCGGTTTCAATATTTGAAAGTGTTCTTTTAGCATTTGATACCTTTTTAACTATTTATAATCAGATAAATCAAACAAGCTCTATTGAGCTTGGAATATCTAATTACAAAAATAATTTTAGAAGTGAATGAATTTGAAATTTGATTCCACTTGTCAATGATAAAACTTCAAATTTAAGAAGTTTTGACTTTGAAGATTTTCCTATGAAGCAACCTAGAGATAAAAGTTCATCAAAACCATATTCACAAATCACAATGTTATTGGGTGTAATTTGCTAGACCACAAAATGGTGATAGTAGTAATTTGGTTGAGTGGAGAGTATAGGTCATCATAGGCACCCGTCATTTAAGGCTTTATTAATCCAAGTGTAGTACTAGAGAGTAGTAATAAAATATATATTTTTATAATTGAAAGACTCAAAGAGAAAGAAAATAAATGAAGATATGGGAAGCAAGAAAAAACCAAAAGAAAATTAAAGGGTCTTACTATCCTCTCATAACTATGAAAACTACAAGTGAATGAGGGAAAGCAAATCACCCCATGC
>NW_026032922.1:0-278 GCF_019186545.1 Solanum stenotomum
TTCAAAGCCACCTTCCACCTTTAAAATGTTGAATTTCAAACGGCCGTAACTTTCGGCTCGAACGTCCGTTTGACGCAATCTTTTTTTTTAAAAACCTCGTATTTTTTCGAGATCTATATGAGGAACCCATCGCCCCTGTCTGAATTTCTTTTTATTTTTTTCATCATATTTCCGCTCGCGCGTAAGAATCGGTAAAACGCGTTTCTGGGAAAATCGGCACGCGCAAACCGCCTTTAGGCAGTTTGGTTGTGTAACTCTCGAAAAAATACGCGGATTCA
>NW_026032923.1:0-303 GCF_019186545.1 Solanum stenotomum
ACTTTTGATGTTATCCGAGATTTTTTGTTAAACAAATATCGAAACTAACATCATGGGATGTTAACCAATTTATCGTAATCAATCGCACTGTTATCTATATCTTCCTACCCCCTTTCACTATAAGATATTTTTNAGTAGTAATCATTTTGGTATTTGTTGATGAATTTAGATTTTTGTGATATTAATGTCTCTAGGAAGGTGGTCGGTTATAGACCACAATTATTGATCGTCTATAATGGTCAATCTAGGACCAAACTTGTTGCTTGTCTCTAATGTATAAGCTAGGACTAGAAATGATTCTCG
>NW_026032924.1:0-12688 GCF_019186545.1 Solanum stenotomum
TAAACAATTGCCTAAACATGCTCAATCTCACGAGAGGAAAGCCATAGCCTATCTGAAAGTCGATCACGCATGCTCCAACTCACGGTACGGGAGCTTTTCCCCTCCGAACGGTCTCCAAATGCTTCCCCACTATCAAAAGGTTAATCACATCATCATTACGAATATGTTGACACTAAAATTATATTTTTCGGAGAAGGACCCAAAATTGGGTCCAAAACGGGATTGTGGGACCCACAATTGGAATCCCAAAAAGGAATCCGTGAAAACGTCCCAAATGTCTTACTAAACTAGCACCCCAAAATTTAGAACAAAAAGATGCCTAAAACATAGCAAATCAGCCCCAACAATTAAAATCATTAATAAGTCTTGACTGACGAATTGGCAGCCCATTGATCACCGAATTCTGGAAAAACGACACCCTTCCAACCCAAACAGATTATACCACGACGATCCTTGCGATAAACTCTACAAGTTAGCCTCAAGAATGACTCAAAACGGACCTAAGATGATCAAGATCTAACCTTTCAAATTTCAACAATAAATCATTCCGAAAATCACTCTAGCAGTAGCTAAATTCGATTCCTTACCTCAAACGAAGCCTCCCCTCGCGTTTTTGAGCTCACCTCTAGATTCCCACGTAATTCTCTTGAAATTAGCCTTTTGAATCACCTAATTTGAGCTGAAAATGGAAGAGATATATATGTTTGAAGATGCGAAAAAAAAATGGACGAAAATTGTCGTTAAATCTAGAAATTTCCAGATTTCAACACGCTGCCACATGGCATCGCGTGGCTCTGCGACGTCAACACCGCATTAGAATTCAACAACTCTTCAAACTTAAATTTAGATGTTCCGGACTCGTTCAGAGTCGGAAAACCACAAACCATATATGGAATCTGATTGAAAATGATATTTTGGACTCAACGATGAAGTCGAAATTTCCATTGGAGATCATTTCGATGAAAAGTGGGCCCTACACCCAGTATTGTTTTGAGCCAGATTCCACAACGGGCATCTAAAGCCTCGGGAAGTGAACAAAGGGTCGTTCTAGACCAAAATCGATATTTCGAAGCTAACCTAGTTGTCAGAATTTTCATCTGAGCTCGTCTTCCATGAAGGTTGACCAAAGTCAACTATAGGCCAAATTGCAAGGGCAAAAATGTCAAATGCCCCTAAACTCATACCGATTGCCTCGATATTCGTGCTGACCATGTTACTAGCCAAATTTTGCTATTCCGGAGCTGATGGAATCGTCAGAATTTTATTCTTAGGTCTTTTACCTGAATTTATGACCGAAGTTAACTTTTCAAGTTATAAAATCTCCAAAACAGGGAAACGGGCCTAAAACCTAAACGAATGACCAGGCGACCGAGCAGTCAGTGCCTGCAAGTCATTAATGACTTGGAGTCGCTACAGGAACGCTCTAAACGATGGAATGAATGCTTTAATTTAAAAATGACCAGGAGGGTCATTACAATATCCACTACTAAAAGAACTTTTGTCCGCGAAAGTAAGAGTCAAGAGCTACCTGAAGGGTCATATAAGGAGGGGTACTGCCCCCGCATCTCATGATCGGCCTCCCAGGTAGCTTCCTCAACTGAACGATGTCTCCAATGGACCTTAACCACAGGAATGGCTCTGGAACGCAACCGTCTGACATCTTTGGCCAAATTAGCAACTGGTTCCTCAATGTATCACAAATTGTCATCCAAGTCAACTGCATCATACTGAATCATATGGGACTCATCTGGAACATACCAGGCAACATCGAAACATGAAAAACTGGGTGAATAGCTGAAAAGGCCGTGTCAAAGTTGACTCATATATGACTTCCCCAACTATCCACAATATCTCAAAAGGACCTATATACCTGGGGCTAAGCTTGCCCCGCCTCCCAAATCTCATTACACCCTTCATGGGCGACACACGGAGCAATACTCTATCACCAAAAGCAAATTTCAACAGTCGACGCCTACGGTCTGCATAACTCTGATTTGTACTCTGGGCTGTCCTGAGCCTATCCTGAATAACCCTCACATGATCTAAAGCCTCTCGCATCAAGCCTGTACCCACGGCCAGGGTTTTGTAGACTCAAACCAACCAACAGGACAGCCACAACGCCTACCATATAAGTCCTCGAATAGGGCATCTGAATACTCTAGTGGTAGCTGTTGTTGTACGCAAACTCTGCCAAAGGCAAATACTGGTCCCACTGACCCCCAAAATCCATAACACAATCTCGCAACACGTCCTCAAAAACCTGAATTGTGCGCTCCGACTGACCATCAGTCTGCGGGTGGAAAGCTGTGCTAAGGTCAACACGGCTACCCAACTAATCGTGGAATGTCCTCCAGAAGCTAGATGTGAACTGTGGTCCCCGGTCTGAGATGATGGAAACAGGCACACCATGAAGACGAATTACATTTCGTACGTAGATACGGGATAACCTCTCAGCACTGTAGGAAGTATGGATAGGAATGAAGTGTGCTGACTTGGTCAATAGATCCACGATGACCCAAATACTGTCACGACCACGGGATGTGCGGGGTAATCCTACAACGAAGTCCATGGTGATCCTCTCCCATTTCAACTCAGGAATGGCTAATATCTGAAGCTCTCCACCAGGCCTCAAATGCTCGGCCTTAACCTGCTGACAACTATAGAAACGCGATACATAATTCACAATATCTCTCCTCGTGCCGCTCCACCAGTAGTGTTGTCTCAAGTCCCGATACATCTTAGTTGTGCCCGGATGAATAGAATATTTGGAGTCATAAGCCTTGGTAAGAATCATCTGAATCAAACTCCCAACACTTGGAACACAAAGTTGATCACCAAATCTTAAAACCCCATCTAAATCTAAGGTAGCCAGGCCAGTGTCACCTCCCAAAACTCGATCTCGAAGTGCAACTAAGTCCTCATCCTCAAATTGACGGTTGTGAATCCGATCTAGTAGAGATGACTGTGCATCGACATAAGCTAGTACACACCGGGAATCAGAGATATCACGTCGTATCATCCGGTTAGCTAAGGAGTGGATGTCCAAAGCTAATGGTTGCTCCGTAGTAGAAAGAAAGGCTAGACTACCCATACTCATTGCCTTCCGACTCAAGGCGTCCGCTACTACATTTGCCTTGCCCGGATGGTAGAGAATAGAAAGGTCATAGTCCTTCAGGAGCTCAATCCAACGGCGCTGTCTCGAATTAAGATCCCTCTGGCTAATAATGTACTGAAGCCTTCTGTGATAAGTATAGATCTCGCATCGAACTCCATACAGGTAATGCCTCCAAATCTTAAACAAAAAAATACCGCCGCAAACTCTAAGTCATGAGTGGGATAGTTGCGCTCGTTCGGCTTAAGGTGCCTTGACGCAAAAGCAATAATGTGGCCCTGCTGCATAAGTACACAATCCAAACCAATGCCCGATGCGTCACAATAAACAGTAAAATCCTCGCCCTCAAATGGAAGAGTCAATATAAGAGCGGTGGTCAGCAACTTCTTAAGCCTCAAAAAGCTCCTCTCACACTCCTCCGACCACACAAACGGAACATCTGGCGACTCAACCGAGTCAAAGGCGCTACTATATTAGAAAATGCCTCAACAAAGCGCCTGTAATAGCCTGCCAATACGACGAAGCTACTAATCTCAGTCACAGAGGTGGGCCTGGCCCAATCACGAAACGCATCAATCATAGCGGGATCTACCATAATGCCATCCTTAGACACCACGTGCTCCAAAAATGCTACGGACTCATGCGAAAACTCACACTTTGAGAAATTGGCATAAATTCGCTGGCCTCTCAAAGTCTGGAGAACTATCCTCAAATGCTGCCCACGCTTCTCCCGGCTCCGCGAGTATACTAGAATGTCATCTTTGAAGAATATGACAAACGAATCCAAATACGGCCTAAACACCCTAGTCATCAAGTCCATGAACGCGGGGAGGGGCGTTAGTCAACCCAAAAGACATCACTAGGAACTCATAGTGGCCGTAACGAGTCCTAAATGTAGTTTTAGGGACGTCTACTGCCCTAATCCTCAATTGGTGGTAGCCGGATCTTAAATCAATCTTAGAAAATACCACGGCACCCTGAAGTTCGTCAAATAGATCATCAATCCTGGGCATGGGGTAATGGTTCATCACCGTCACCTTGTTTAGCTGTCTGTAGTCGATGCACAATCGCATAGTACCGTCCTTCTTCTTCACGAAGAGGACTGGGGAACCCCAAGGCGATACACTAGGCCGATTGAATCCCTTATCTAAGAGACCCTGAATCTGAACACTGAGCTTCTTGAGCTCTACGGGGGCCATACGGTCTGGTAGTATAGAAATGGGCTTAGTGCTCGGCTTTACTTCAATAGGAAAGTCAATGTCACGATCATGAGGAAGACCAGGCAGATCGGAAGGAAATACATCTGTAAACTCTCGAACAATAGGTACTGAATCAACGGTAGGACCCTCCCTACTAACATCTCTAACATAAGCTAGAAAAGCCAAACACCCGCTAGCCATCAACCTTTGGGCTCGAACAAAAGATATCACCCCAACTAGAGTGCAATTACAAGGCCCTGCCACACCACTAGTGGAATACCAGGCATGGCAAAAGTAACGGTCTTAGCATAGCAACCCAAGACCACACAGTGGGGGGGATAACCAATCCATACCCAAAATCAAATCAAAATCCACCATGTTAAGCAAAATGAGTTCAACCCTAGTGTCTCGCCTCTGAATAGTCACCACATAGGATCTAAATACCTGATCCACTACTAAAGAATCACCTACCCGGGTTGAAACACGCAACGGCTCAAACAATCGAGGAGCACAATAAACAGATATATAACAATAAGTAGAGCCTGGAACAAAGTGGGCTAGGGCTCCCCTACCCTATGCATCGGCTCTGCCCCCTAACCAGCCTCTTCAGGGACCACCCCGTATACCATGGTGACCACTCCTGCGGTCCTGTTCCTGGCCTACGCCTCTTGCTGGAGGTGCTGGTGCTGGCGCATGCCTAGCTACCTGTGGAGCGGGTAAGGCTAAAGTGCGATTGGGACATTCTCGGGCCCAATGATCTAAGTCCCGAAACTCATAGCACCCTAGGGACTGTCGACTAAGAGCTCGAGGTCGGCTACCCAGGCCAGAAGAACACATCTGTTAACTACTTCGGCCCCGACATGGACCGACACTAAAACCACTATGGCGGTGCTGATCACCCTCCGATGTCTGGAGAGAGGCCTGGAAGGGGCGACTAGACTGACCCGAATGAAACCTCTGTTGAGATCTATGATAAGACTCTCAGGGTCTGAAACGACGCCTATCATCGGTATCATCCAGTCTAGCTCTCTTGCCGCTGCTTTCTTGGGGCAGGCGACGGAGTTGCTCAATAATGCGGACATGGTCCACTACATCCAGAAATGAGCGGCCCTCTGAGACTAAAGACTGAGTCTCTATCCGCAACTATTGTCTCAAACCCCGAACAAAACAAGGTAACCTCTCCTCCTCAGTAGGTAATATCATGGCGGCATGCCTGGAGAGCTCGTGGAATCAGGCCTCATACTCTGAAACTGTCATGGAGCCCTTCTCTAAGCGACAAAACTGAGCTTAGATGGTCCTCAGAATAAATCGGGCCAAGAAGGCTTCTTAAAACTCAGTCCATGTGACCGGTGGAGACCCAGCTGGCCTAGTCTCTAAGTATGTACTCCACCACTGCCTGGCGGGACCTTCTAGCTGGTAAGCGGTGAAGTCTGCTCCTCTCGACTCCACTAAACCCAAAGTCTGTAGCCGCTCGTGGCAAGTAAGTAGAAACTCGTGGGCATCCTCACCCACAGTCCCAGAAAAACTAGACGGTGATAGTCTAAGGAACACCCGGAGCATCTTCTGCTCCCAAAGTGGCATAACGCCCTCCAAATTGTCATGCTGATCAACCGATGCCGCTAGCTGCTGAACAACCAGTGCCGCTTGTACAGGCTGGCCCTGCAGTACTGGAGCGGCTGGAGCTGGGGCCTGCTGCATAACCCCAATGGCAGCTAGTATCTGTACGAGCATCGCCTGTATACCTGGAGCTGCCACAGGCTCGGACAGTGGCTGGCCTGGTCCCGGGCCCATCTGTTGGTGCTGTGCTGGAGCTGCTGATGGCTTTATCACCGGCTCCAGAGTTTGCTCTCGCTTTTGGGCTTATGCTGTAGCTCTGGCATGACATCGCGGTCAGCCTCTACCCCTAGCAGGGGCCCTACCTCGCGTGCGAGCCATCTCTGTAAAAGAGTGGAACAAGTAAGATTTTCAGAAACCGAAAAAACACACAATGCACGACAGTGATACAAAAACAACACGTTCTAAAGACATCGTATAGCCTCCCGAAGATAAATAACGGACGTCTCCGTACCGATCTCTAGGACTCTACTAGACGTTAGCTCTGCACAAGTGAGACCGACGAACCTGGGGCTCTGATACCAATTTGTCAAGACCCAATTTCTCAGGTCGTGATGACGCCTACTATATGACCCACCAGTAGGCAAGCCGACCGATATCCCGGAACTCGAAGTAATGAGATGTTAGGGTAGAAAACCAACCAATCAACCTAAAATAGTAACGAATATAACAAGAACATGCAATGAACGGGCGGAAGCGACTAGACATATATACACAAAATGAATTCCTCCCAAAACCTGGAAGTCACAAGTACAGAGCTGCTAACAAAAGTACAAGTCCTAAAAGTGGACTGTAGAAACAAGCTGTTTAAAAAGGCAAAAGACAGGCAAAAGTAAGTACGAAAGGAGACGGGCAAATCCAGGACGTTGTGTGCTCACCCTTGCCTCCGATCACGACCGTAACTAGCTTGAATCAACGTCGGTAGCTAGTACTCGGACCTGCATCACGAAAATAGATGCATAGTGTAGTATGAGTACCAAAACAACAGGTAACCAGTAGGCATCAGGCCGACTGAGCAAGATAAGCAAAAGTGAATTGAAATGTGAATAAAGGGTCACAATCAAGGGCAAAAGAATAGTAAATGTGGTTATGTACATGAGCGTACGGGCAAAAAAAACAAGGAATCTAACTAATTCCGCCGGGCTCCCATAAACCCGATGGGTACTCTTGTGCACAATAAAAGAAACCAGTTGCACGGACCCTATAAGCCTGGCAGATGCACTGGCATTTGAAGTAAAAGAATAGAGCTAGAAGGTCGATCACAATATTACCAATTTCCGGACTTTAACTGAACCATTCCCAATTGTACTCCAAGATCTCATTACGTCCCAGACTTTAATCTGAACATCTCCAACCTCCAAAACCTCAACCTACAGATGAGAGTAATCAAGACTAAATTGAAGCTTCATTAAGGAATTGGGAATGCACCACGTGTAAGCTAGACCACGGACTCGAACCGGGTACTATAGCTAATGAGTCAACCTATATGGGCTAGAACACGGACTCGAACCGGGTGTTGTAGACAAAGGTCGGGCATGGTGGGCTGGACCACGGACTCAAACCGGGTAGTGTAGCCAAAATCAGATATAGGTAAGCTGGACCACGAACTCTAACCGGGTATCTGTAGCCGATAGAAAAGCAGGGAATTATGGATAAAAGGTCATAAGTTGAGTTACCGCCTAGATAAGGCTCAGACTATCAGACTCAAGTCTGCTATATCAGTTTACAAGGAGCTGACTTTCTGAAACGACGTCGGAAAAAACTTTACTCCCCAACGACATCCGAAACCTTGCACGTCTACGGCAACACTAGTCTAAGCCTAGACTAAGGTTAAACATACTTCAAATCAACATTATCATATACAACACAAGGTATGGATGTTCAATAATATCAAGAGTCATGCTTTCATAATCCAACAATTTCTCGAAATAAGGTCCAAAGAAAGAATTATAGAAATTTAGCATGTTCGACACTCGAACCCCTCCATACTCAAGCATATCAATAAACAATTGCCTAAGCTTCCTCAATCTAACGAGGGGAAAGCCATAGCCTATGTGAAAGTCGATCACGCGTGCTGCAACTCACGGTACCATAGCTTTTCCCCTCTGAACGGTCTATAAATGCTTCCCCACTATCAAAAGGTTAATCACCTCGTCATTACGAATATGTTGACACTAAAATTATATTTTTTGGAGAAGGACTCAAAATTGGGTCTAAAACGGGATTGTGGGACGCACAATTGGAATCCCAATAATGAATTCGTGAAAACGTCCCAACTGCCCTACTAAATTAATACCCCAAAATTTAGCACAAAAAGATGCCTAAAACATAGTAAATCAGCCCCACCAATTAAAATCAGTAATAAGTCTCGACTGACGACTTGGCAGCCCCTTGATCACCAAATTATGGAAGAACGACACCCTTCCAACCCAAACAGATTATACCACGACGATCCTTGCGAAAACTCTACAAGTTAGCCTCAAGAATGACTCAATACGGACCTAAGATGATCAACATCTAACCTTTCAAAGTTCAACAAAAATTCATTCCGAAAATCAATCTGCCACATTACCACCGCGTTAGAATTCAACAACTCTTCAAACATAAAATTTGATATTCCAGACTCGTTCAGAGTCGAAAAAACCAAAACCATATATGGAATCTGATTGGAAATGATATTTCGGACTCAACGGCGCAGTAAAAATTTCCATTGGAGATTATTTCGATGAAAATGTGGTCCCACACCCAGTATCGGTTTGAGCCAGATTCCACAACGGGCATCTAAAGCCTCGGGAAGTGAACAAAGGGTCGTTCTAGACTACAATAGATATTCTGAAGCTAACCTAGCTGTCAGAATTTTCATCTGAGCACGTCTTCCAAGAAGCTTGACCAAAGTCAATTATAGGCCAAATTGCAAGGGCAAAAACGTCAAATGCCCCTAAACTCATATCGATTGCCTCGATACTCGTGCCTACCATGCTACCAGCCAAATTTTGCTATTCCGAAGCTAATGGGATCGTCAGAATTTTATTCTTAGGTCTTTTACCTGAATTTATGACCGAAGTTCACCTTTCAAATTATAAAATTTCCAAAACAGGGAAACGGGCCTAAAACCGAAACGAACGACCAGATGACCGAGAAGTCAGTACCAGCAAGTCATAAATGACTTGGGGTCGCTACAAGAACATTCTAAATGATGGAATGAATGCTTTAATTTTAAAATGACCTGGAGGGTCATTACAATATCCACTACTAAAAGAACTTTCGTCCGTGAAAGTAAGAGTCAAGAACTACCTGAAGGCTCAAATAAGACGGGGAACTGCGCCCACATCTCATGCTCGGTCTGCCAGGTAGCCTCCTCAACTGGACGATGTCTCCAATGGACCTTAACCACAGAAATGGCTCTGGAACGCAACTGTCTGACATCTCTTGCCAAAATAGCAACTGGCTCCTCAATGTATCTCGAACTATCATCCAAGTCAACTGCATCATACTGAATCACATGGGACTCATCTGTAACATACCGGCGCAATATCAAAACATAAAAAACTTGGTGAATTGCTGCAAAGGTCGGGGGCAAAGCTAACTCGTATGCGACCTCCCCAACTGTCCTCAATATCTCAAAAGAACCTATATACCTGGGGCTAGGCTTGACCCGCCTCCCAAATATCATTACAACCTTCATGGGCGACACATAGAGGAATACTCTATCACCAACAACAAATTTCAACGGTCGACGCCTACGGTCTGCATAACTCTGATGTCTACTCTGGGCTATCCAGAGCCTATCCTGAATTACCCTCACATGATCTAAAGCCTCTCGCATCAAGTCTGTACCGCGCGGCCTGGGCTCTGTAAACTCAAAGCAACCAACTGGAGAGCCACAATGCCTACCAGATAAGGCCTCAATAGGGCATCTGAATACTCTAGTGGTGGATGTTGTTGTACACAAACTCTGCCAAAAGCAGATACTGGTCCCACTGACCCCCAAAATCCATAACACAAGCCGACAACATGTCCTCAAAAACCTGAATCGTGCGCTCCGACTGACCATCAGTTTGTCGGTGGAAAGTTGTGCTAAGGTCAACATGGGTACCCAACTCATCCTGGAAGGTCCTCCAAAAGCTAGATGTCAACAGTGGGCCCCGGTCTGAGATGATGGAAACAGGCACACCATGAAGACGAACCACATCTCGAATGCAGATACAGGCTAAGCTCTCAGCACTATAGGAAGTATGGACAGGAATGAAGTGTGCTGACTTGGTCAATTGATCCACAATGACCCAAATATTATCACGACCACGGGAAGTGCGGGGTAATCCTACAACGAAGTCTGTGGTGACTCTCTCCCATTTCCACTCAGGAATCAGTAATCTCTGAAGCTCGCCACCAGGCCTCAAATGCTCGGCCTTAACCTACTGACAACTCAAGCAACGCGATACATAATTTGCAATATCTCTCCTCTTGCCGCTCCACAAGTAGTGCTGTCTCAAGTCCCGATTCATCATAGTTGTGCCCGGATGAATAGAATATTTGGAGTCATGAGCCTCGGTAAGAATCATCTGAATCAAACCCCCAAATCTTGGAACACAAACTCGATCACCAAATCTTAAAACCCCATCAAAATCTAAGGTAGCCAGGCCAGTGTCGTATCCCAAAACTCGATCTCGAAGTGCCACTAAGTCCTCATCCTCAAACTAACGGCTGCGATAAGCAATAACGTGGCACTACTGCATCAGTACACAATCCAAACCAATGCCAGTTGCGTCACAATAAACAGTAAACTCCTCGCCCTCAACTGAAAGAGTCAATATAGGAGCGGTGGTAAGCAACTCCTTAAGCCTCAAAAAGCTCCTCTCACTTTCCTCTGACCACACAAACGGAACATACTGGCGAGTCAACTGTGTCAAAGGTGCTGCTATAGTAGAAAATCCCTTAACAAACGCCTGTAGTGGCCTGCCAGTCTGACGAAGCTACGAAAATCAGTCACAGAGGTGGGCCTGGCCCAATCACGAAAGGCGTCAATCTTAGCGGGATCTACCATAATGCCATCCTTAGACACCACGTGCCCCAAAAATGCTACGGGCTCATGCCAAAACTAGCACTTTGAGAACTTGGCATAAATTCATTGGCCTCTCAATGTCTGGAGCACTATCCTCAAATACTTCTCATGCTCCTCCCAGCTCTGTGAGTATACTAGAATGTCATCTATGAAGACTATAACTAACTAATCCAAGTACGGCCTAAACACCCTAGTCATCAAGTCCATGAGCGTGGCAGGGGCGTTAGTCACCCCAAAAGACATCACTAGGAACTCATAGTGGCCGTAACGAGTCCTAAATGCAGTTTTAGGGACGTCCGCTGCTCTAATCTTCAACTGGTGGTAGCCGGATCTTAAATCAATCTTAGAAAATACCACGGCACCCTGAAGTTCGTCAAATAGATAATCAATCCTAGGCATGAAGTAACGGTTCTTCACTGTCACCTTGTTCAAATGCCTGTAGTCGATGCACAATCGCATAGTACCGTCATTTTTCTTCACAAAGAGGACTAGGACACCCCATGGCGATAGACTAGGCCGAATGAATCCCTTATCTAAGAGATCCTGAATCTGAACACTTAGCTCCTTACTCAAGCATATCAATAAACAATTGCCTAAACATGCTCAATCTCACGAGGGGAAAGCCATAGCCTATCTGAAAGTTGATCACGCGTGCTCCAAATGCTTCCCCACTATCAAAAGGTTAATCACCTCATCATTACGAATATGTTGACAATAAAATTATATTTTTCGGAGAAGGACCCATAATTAGGTCTAAAACGGGATTGTGGGACCCACAATTCGAATCCCAAAAATGAATCCGTGAAAACGTCCTAAATGCCTTACTAAACTAGTACCACAAAAAGATGCCTAAAACATAGCAAATCAGCCCCAACAATTAAAATCATTAATAAGTCTCGACTGACGAATTGGCAGCCCATTGATCACCGAATTCTGGAAAAACGACACCCTTCCAACCCAAACAAATTATACCACGACGAACCTTGCGATAAACTCTATAAGTTAGCCTCAAGAATGACTCAAAACGGACCTAAGATGATCAAGATCTAAGCTTTCAAATTTCAACAACAAATCATTCCAAAAATCACTCTAGCAGTAGCTAAATTCGATTCCTTACCTCAAACGAAGCCTCCCCTCGCGTTTTTGAGCTCACCTCTAGATTCCCACGAAATTCTCTTGAAATTAGCCTTTTGAATCACCTAATTTGAGCTGAAAATGGAGGAGATTTCTATGTTTGAAGATGCGGAAAAAAAATGGACTAAAATTGTCGTTAAATCTAGAAATTTCCAGATTTCAACACGCTGCCACGTGGCATCGCGTGGCTCTGCCACGTCAACACCGCATTAGAATTCAACAACTCTTCAAACTTAAATTTAGTTGTTTCGGACTCGTTCAGAGTCGGAAAACCACAAACCACATATGAGATCTGATTGAAAATGATATTTCGGACTCAACGGTGAAGTCGAAATTTTCATTGGAGATCATTTCGATGAAAAGTGGGTCCTACACCCCAATATTGTTTTGAGACAGATTCCACAACGGGCATCTAAAGCCTCGGGAAGTGAACAAAGGGTCGTTCTAGACCAAAATCGATATTCCGAAGCTAACCTAGCTGTCAGAATTTTCATCTGAGCACGTCATCCAAGAAGGTTGACCAAAGTCAACTATAGGCCAAATTGCAAAGGCAAAAATGTCAAATGG
>NW_026032925.1:0-431 GCF_019186545.1 Solanum stenotomum
AAGGGCCAAAAAGTTTGGTCCATGTCGCGGACTCTACTGTCTCTAATTTAATTTCCAGAAAACTTGTGGGAACAACCTCCACGTCGCGAACTTATTTCTTGACAAAATCTGTGAAAATAAAACTCATGTTTGACTTGATTAAAAAGTCCAACTAAGTGAGGGGTACTTTGGAGAATTATAATGAACTGTTATTCTACCTATTTTAGGGTAGTTACAGTTTGTTAAAACCCCAAAATCTAAAATTAGACCCTATTCTTCAAATTGACCCTTCCCTCTCAAAAAAGATTCTCTCAAAAACTCCATTGAAGACCTTGATGAGGCTCAAGCTAGAAGATGGGTTTTCAACTGATTTCTTCTTCAATTTCATGGGTCTTCAATAATTAAGTATGGTAACTCTTGATTTTTGAATAACCTTCCATTTAAGGAGTTCA
>NW_026032926.1:0-699 GCF_019186545.1 Solanum stenotomum
TCAGATACTGGGAGAAACACATTTGCTGCTCATATTGCTACTGTTAACTCTGCAGATGATATTCGTGAGGAAATGGCTCAGATGAGGACAGAGTTGGGGTTGGTATTGAAGCATGTGAGTGGAGGAGCAGAAAAGGTAAATGCTCTAAATTACTTAACTAGAACTCCACCACCAGTTGAGGAGTGTTACTATGAAGAGGACACTTATGCGGTGAATGATCAGACGGGGGGTTTCCGACCAAACGCCCAAGGATCCAACACGGAAAATTGGCGCCAAGGTCAAGGGAACCAAGGTCAGAACTATGGAAATTACAACCGAGAGGGTCACTATGTCCAAGATGGGAACTTCAATCGCGACAACAACTACAACAGGAACAACTATGGCAATAGAAACGACCGGGTTGGACCCTATGTTCCCCCTCAAAATCGGGAATCTGGTGCTAGGGAAGTTGGAGGTAATATGACGCGTATTGAAGATATGCTGCAGAAGATGATGAGAAGGTTTGATGCTACTGATGAGAATGTGAAGGAAATGAGAAACGACTTATCTGGTATTGGTCAAAAGGTTGATGCCCATGCAGTGTCAATAAAGCATCTAGAGAAGCAAATGACGCAATTGTCTACTACAGTGAACCTGCGTCAACCTGGCACTCTTCCTAGCAACACCATCTAGAATCCAAAGAATGATGGGCATTGTATG
>NW_026032927.1:0-699 GCF_019186545.1 Solanum stenotomum
AAAAAATTAATTTTAAACTTATATTTTTCACTTTTAATTTTTTTTAAAAAAAATCATTTAGGGGTATATACGATTCTTTTAGCAAAGTTCAAGGTATATTTCAATTTTTTTCATACATAAATTATTTTTTGACTTCTTTGATTTTCATTATTTTAGTTTCTTATTCTTCTTTTATTTTTTTCTTTCATTCCTTAGTGTAAAGAAAAAAAATTAAAACTACTGTTTTGTGGCTATATTATAATTTAAAACAATTTTTTTTTTTGTCTATACAGTAATTTAATTTTTGTATTTGAAGAAAAAAAATTGGTCATCTATAATAAGTTTTACAAGAATATTAGTGAAACATAAATAAATTTGACCATCAAAATAATAAATCTAGATTAGTCATTGAAACAAAAAAAATATGTTTGAGGAAGATTAAATATACACATATGGGATTATAGTTTTTTTTTTTAAAAAAAATAATAAAAAATTAAACGAAAATTATTATTTTTTTCATTTCCGTTAGAGGGAAAGGGTATATGTGAGCCATTTGTATATAAGTAGGGGTATATATGAGCCACTTTTATAACGAGGGGTATATCAGCTCTAAATGACAAAGTTGAGGGGTATATCAGACCCTTTTCCCTTGTTATTTTAATCCATAAAATATTTTTATTCATCCTATCTCGCATACCAAACTACCGGCAATATTTCATA
>NW_026032928.1:0-2324 GCF_019186545.1 Solanum stenotomum
ATCAACTTTTGTCGCTAAGATGTCCATCAACTTTCTAGGTCATGTGACTTTTCTAACAAAAGAGAAAGAGAGAATATCTCATTATTCTTGTGAAGACATTGATGTAAAGAAAGAGATTATGTAACAAAAAATTCTTTTCAAAATAAAAGACTTTTTGAAAAAATGTTTATTCCTCCTACAAGGAGAGAAAATTCATTGTGGTTGAGAAATTTATAAGAAACCTGATTAGTGTTTCAAAGGGTAAGAAAAATTATTTGGAGAAAAAATCATTCTATTTATGGAATTCGTATCAAATTAAGAGGAGAACAAGCAAAAATTTATTTGGTGATTTGAAAAGAGAGAAAATTAGATATTATTTCTTTCAACCTCATTATTCTTCTAATTTCTTTCTTCTTTTATTTTGTCTTGATTTTTTGTATCTTTAATTAAACTTTTTTTTTCTTATTTATCTTTAATTAAAGTTTATATATATATATTCTTAAAAAATAATTTAAAAAGATAATCATATTTAGTTCCTTTCCTCATCAATGCAATTAATCTCATAATTAGTGTTATTTATATTATTTTCTTAATTACTTTTTTTTCTTTCATTTAATTATTTATTTGAAGAAATTAGTTATTATAACTTTATAAGAATTACACATGTATTTTTACATAATTGATTTGTTATTTTTAAAATTTTTGGATCATTCTTCATCTTAAAGTTTCTATCTATATGTAATAATAAAACTAAAATAGAAAATGTGGGGTGACACCTTGTTAGCAATAGATACTTATTTATACTTATCAATGTTTCTGACATTTTTTGTTATTTTTTCCTTAAAATAATTGTTGCCTCGATTTTTAGTTTTAGTTTTATTTTTTTAGCATTTTCTAATTTTAAAAGACTGAAAAATTTATATTGAAAATTTACAAAATATAAAAAATAATTTATCTAACTCCTATCATCATCAATATTATTATTAATTTGTTTTACTTCTTTTCTTAATCTTCATTTCATCATTAATGTAATTTATATCATTTTCTTAGATATATATATATATTTGTGAGATTTCTTAGAAGTTAGGATTACTATTTATATAATTTTTAAAATTTTTGAATTCTTTTGTCATACTAAATACAACATGTTTTATTATAATTACATTTAATATATTAATCAATATGTTGTACGAATGAAAAGAAAATTATCATTTCACAAAAACAAAGGTTAAAATATAATTTATTATGATTAAGGAAAGATAAAATTATTATTCCAATATCCATAACCATATATAATACATTAAAAGTTAATTGAAAAGTTGTAAATGGAAAAGGAATCACCATTTAAGGAATCATTATTTTTAAATTTTTGGATCATTTCTTCTTGTAAAAGTTTCTATCGATATGTAACAATAAAGTTAAAATAGAAAATGTAGTGACAACATTCTTACTAATAGATAGTTATTTATTTTTATTAATTTTTTTTGACAATTTAGGTTATATTTTTCTTTAAAATAATTATTGCCTCGATTTTTTATTTTATTATTTTTTATGTAAAAAGTAATATAAATCATAATAATTAATAGCTTAAAATATTTGAAAACATATAAAAAGTTTTTGTTAACTTTCAAAACTTCATCTATACCACATAAATTGGGAGAAATATAGATATATACATATTTTAAGTTGCTAATTATTGTGAGTTATAATACGTTTTATGTAATTTTCATATATATTACTCGCTTTGTCCTGATTTATGTGATACAAATGAATTTTCAAAAGTCAATGAATTTTTTATAAGTTTTTTTTTATATTAACTTGTTAATTATTGTGATTTATAATATATTTACGTAAAACATACTCTAAATAAAAATAATTAGCAACTTAAAATATATAAAAACATATTAAAAAATTGATTAACTTCAAATTTCATATGTACCACATAAATTAAAACAGAAACAATAACATATATTAGGCCCCGTGCTGGCACGGGGTCCATATCTAGTTACTCTTATTTAGAAGTGAGAGTTGGAAAGGACCAACACAACTTTAAGGAGTGATACCAAAAGCATTTCAAGTTGTACTATTGGGTTGGAAAGGACCAACACAACTTTAAGGAGTGATACCAAAAGCATTTCAAGTTGTACTATTGGGTTGGGACTAACACAGCTTTAACAACTGATACCAAAAGCAGTTCAAGTTGTACCAAAAGGACAAACAAAGCAACACGAAATTGTACCAAAAGTAACATAAATTGTACCTTCACTTTGGACCCATTTTATTCCTTTTCTTTTCTTTCCTAGCCACGTGTATGCAACCTTTTCTTGGGCAGACACGTGCAAGCC
>NW_026032929.1:0-4105 GCF_019186545.1 Solanum stenotomum
AATGAAAAAGTAATAAAAACGAAGTATTTACCTTATACGTCTCTACTTATTTGATCCACACAAGTATTAGTATATCATGGCGTCCATACTTATTGATCGTGAATGATCAAAATGATTTTTGCTTAGTTTGGTGAATGCTCTTGTTAAATTCTTCATTGCTATTAACTTTTTCATGTATCATCTATGTTGCTCGGACTCTTAAAAATGCCAATGGGTACATGTCAGATTCTCCAAAGTAGTGTAATTTCAGAGAATCCGACAGCGGTGTGGCATCAAAAGTGAAGAGTCCGCGCAACTAAGATGAGTATATGAAAGGAAAAGCTCGCATTTCGAATAAAGCTGTTCTATTTTCTCCCACCAAGCATCTGCCGGCAGAAAATAACATGTAAGTGTAGAAACATTGGCGCCAATACTAAGTGCAGAGAGCCTCTTGATGACTACGCAAACTTTCACCTTTTTGGTGAGAGTTCGAATTCCGACTTACCAGTAAACAGAGCATCAACCCTAATCATAAATTGTAACATGCATACTGATAAATCTAACAATTACATCGAGCAAATTTAACAAAATGAAGAAATTGAAGTTAAAAAAAAAACCGAAAAGGCGAAAACTTACCTCTCTGTACCATCAAATTCCAGCAAGTTTTTACCTTCAAAGCTGCCATTGTTGTCAATTTCCTTCTGATTTTCCTGTACATGAACTTCTTCCTTCTTCTCCTCTTCACCCTCAACAGACCCATAATTCCAAGATTGCCGTTCATCTCCCTCACCCTCAAACTCCGATTCTGTCTTTTCGACTCCTTCAAAGGGTGTTTCCGTCTTTTCTTTTCAAAACCCACCAAGGGTTTCTCTAGCCTCCTGCTGCTCAGCTGCAGATAACATCCCCCACTCACATCACCGCCGCCTGAGCTCGATTTCTGCAAATTAAGAAAGCGTCCCAATTCATTTTGAAGATGCGGGCACTACGAAAATAAAACAATCATTCCAAACCTAAAACTAAGTAATAATACCCTAATTAGCTTGTATTTTCCGTCAAAATCGTGAAACTTCTAGTTCAAACACATGCAAAACTAAAATAGAAAATATATCCAGAGGAACCCAATGAATAAGACAATTCAGATAGAGGAGGCAGACGTATAAAGCAAAAATTGGCAAAAATAGACAAAGTAAAGGGATTAACCATGACTTTTGATGCCTTTTCCCCTGCCTCATCGAGTGAACCAAGCTGCTCCAAAGAAGACAGACTTCAGAGGAAATTTTGGTTAAGGTGTAGGAGTTGAGTAATTGTAAGACATCTGTTTCAATGTACCTACACGTGGCTATAAAGTAGAATTGTTAAAGCACTTTGGTACAGGCACCTACATCTGTAGACTGTATTCCTACAACCCCTCATTTTTTGGCTTATATTTGTTTGGCAAAGAGAAGTGTGCACACGTGTATTCATCAATCAATAAATAAGCTTATATAAAAGTACAATCCACACAACATGATGTACAATTATATATTGCAGTGATAGTCCTTTTCTTGTTGGCTTATATATAAGGGTAATATATATATATATATATATACACACACTAGATAATGTTGCCCGTGCTATGCACGGGCCCAATTATATAAATGGTATGTTTTGAGGGCTAATAACCGAGTTTTTGAAGCGATTGTTTGCGTGGATAAAGGAATAAGTTTTTTTTATCACAAATCTGTACTTTCTTTGACGCTATTTAAGGCATAATAAGACTACCCACAACAACATTTTTGAAATATTTTATGTTGTCAATTATCATGATTTATAGTATTTTTACGATAGATTCACTTCAAGAATCAGTGAAATTTTTTGTATTTTTTTCAAAACATATTTTATATTGCCAATTATTATGATTTATAGTATTTTTACGCAATTTTTAAATATAAAAAAAATAAAAATAAGACAAATAAATTAAAATAGACCCAATATATGTTATTTTTGTTGTCTCAATTTATGTGACACAAATGAAATTTGGAGAGTCATCCAAATTTTCATATTTTTTAAAAAAATGTTTTAAGTTATTAATTATTGTGATTTATAATATTTTTATGTAACTTTCAAATAACGTACATTACTGGTCACTTTGTCCTAATTTATGTGATATGGATAAAATTACAAAATTAACCCTTTTAAAATGTCTTTCAGATATTTTAAGTTGTTAATTATTATTATTTATAATACTTTTTTGGTAATTTTAAAATGATATGTGTTATTTTTACTGTCCCAATAAATGTGAGCCTGATAGAATTCTGAGAGTCAACGTATTTTATTATATAGCTTTTAAATATTTTAAATTGGTAATTATTGTAATTTTTAATGCTTTTTAAGTCATTTGTAAATGATATATGTTGCTTCCTTGATTGGGACTTTTCCATTTGTGACATATATATATATATTTGGTGCCCGTGCCAGCACGGGCCCAATAAATATTAAACTTTTTTGTTTTAATTTATGTGATATAAATGGAATTTGAAGATCAGTCGATTTTTTATATGTTTTCTTAAAAATATATTTGAAGTTATTAAATTGTTGTGATTTATAGTATTTTTGCGTTAGTTTTGAATGATATAGGTTACTCATGTTTCAATTCACGTGAATAATCATAAATATTTTCAGTGGTTAATTTATTGTGAATTCTAGAAATTTTGACGTTATTTTCAAATAGTACATGTTACTTATTCTATTCCAATTAGTCAACCAAATTTCTTATATGATTTAAAAATATTTTTAATTGTTAATTATTGTGATTTATAGCATCTTTTATGTAAATTTTAATAATATATAATTTGTTCAAATTCATATGACAATGATAAGATTTCAAGAGTCAACGCAATAAAAATTTAATTTTTTAAAAAAGTTGTACCTCTAATATATTTTGTAGCTAAAATATACTCTCTCCACTTATATTTGTCATGTTGCGCTTTTTGAAAGTCCATTTGACTAATTTTCAAAGTTAAATCAGATTGTATTAATTCGATATTTTAAACAAAAAATTAAAATATGCAAAATCTATACAAAAAGTACTATAAATTGTAATTTTTTTCCTATGAATATGATGAAAAAACACATTGTAAAATATTAGTTAAAATTCTTATAGTTTGACTCTAAAAAGGAAATCATAACAATTAAAAGTGCATAGAGAGTAATAAATAGGTAATTAAATTTCAAGAAGTTTAAAATAAAAGGTTGAAAAAAAGAATTAGATAGACAACATATATTGAAAATTGAAAACATATAAATAATAAATGGGCCCAAATGAGGTTAAACTTTTCGGCTAATAAAGTAGTAGGTAATTAATGGTGTTAAATTGTCCAATAATATAAATTTTAAAGGTACAACCATAGAAGAATGTACAACACTATCTAAGCACATATCATGCAACACTTGTCATGTGCTAAGTAGTAGTTATTGTTAAACTGATCGATTGAAGAAGAAAGCAAGCAGAGAAAATATTTGTGGAAACTTTTCTGTATATTTCATTCATTGTGTATGTACAAGTGGTAGTTTATATAGACTCACCAATTAGTGAGCTAAGATGCCAGCTAAGATTCTAACTAACTTTAATTCGTAACTAACTTGCACTGCTGCTAATTAATCAACTTACTACACTAACTACTTAATTAACTGATTATATGAAGAGAAGACTTTCAAGGTGTTGTTGTACATTTCATCAGTTCCTCAACACCCCCCCTCAAGCTAGGAGCTATGAAGATGTTCTTCATTCCTAGCTTGGATACCAAGTAAGTGTGCTGAGGAACACCAAGACCTTTGGTGAAGATATCAGCTTGTTGTTCAGTAGTGGAGACGTGGACCAGCTTTACCAAACCAAGTTGCACTTTCTCTCTAATGAAATGACAATCAATATCGATATGTTTAGTACGCTCGTGAAAGACAGGATTATGAGCAATTTGTATAGTAGATTTACTATCACAAAACATAGACACAGGACCAGTAAGAGGGACACCAAGCTCAGTGAGTAAACCAGTTAACCAAACCACTTCAGCCACAGTGGAGGCTAGGCTTCTGTACTCGGCCTCAACTGAGCTTCTAGAAATGGTGGATTGTTTCTTAGACTTCCATG
>NW_026032930.1:0-4104 GCF_019186545.1 Solanum stenotomum
ATACAATATTCAGAAAGACACGGACAGAGTAATTTTCTGCGATCATTGTTCCTCAATGACGGAAGGATTCAAAAGACTAAATCAGACGATCGAAAGACTAGAAACAGAAAAAGGAAAAATGACACAACATATCCACTCATTACAAGAGAGGATAAGATTTTTACTTGGAAATACCGATCAAGGTAAGAGTTCTCCATCTCACTACAAAATGGATAAGACGGGTGTACATTCCCCAACGAATGTAGAAAAAGCTATTGTACCAGCTAAGGGTACAGCTAGTCCCGTTCAAACGGTAGCGGGTAAAGACTCATCAAATCCGTTAATGGTTGACACTTTACCAAAAAGTGTGAGAATTCTGCCGGCAAGTTTCGATACAATGGCAGAAACAAGTAAAAGGACAAAAGGATTCCTCCTCCAAAAAAGTAAAAAAAAAATAATAATAAAAGGATAGAAAAAATAATAAAAAGTTCCCTTTACAAATTACTCATAGAAAAGACTAAGGAGGTACAAGAAAAAATTATACGAGAAAATCCAAAGCCAGATCCAGCAATTTCCAACCATGAAGACATAGAGAGTAGCAGTGACGAAAATAATCTATCAGACCAATTTAATCAACATTACGACCCAAATGAAGACAATGATTCGGGGATGAGTTTTGATTCCGTAACACTACACAACCTGGATACATAAGAAATACATAAGCAATGACATCATCACAAGAAGACAAACAAATAAGTAAGCAGTGACATCACAAGCCATTATAATAAAGAAGACTCCACCTACTACTGCACTACATATCCACTACTAATAAAGACAACTCCACTATCGCAAGAAGACAAGAGAAGGACACTCAATTTCAACAAAGGTTTCACAAAGCCATGTGACGATGGGGCCCAAAGAGCACCCGGCAGGTGAAGAAAGCTTTTAAGAATTGAAATCCGAATTTCAAATCCGGATGGACTTCTACTATAAATAAGAGCCATGTTGCAAGAAGAAGGGTAGAGCGAAGTGTAAGAAGAGCATCAAGTAAAATAAAATAAAAAAAGTTTGGTTGTAATAGTTTACATATTCCCCTTCCCTTTCAAAAAAAAAAAAAAAGAGTGAGTAAGTGTTTGTGTACAAAGTGTGAGAGTGTTTTAATTTTCAAGTAGCTGCAAGGTCACTCGGGGACTCCCGAAAGGGAAACCTCATTCCGGCCATTATCATGTAAGTGGTTATTAGTTTTCTAGATCTTCGTAATTTTCTCCCCATATCCTGTAGATACTATGATTGTATTATTATGTTTAATATAATGTTACTATAATTGTATTATTATGTTAATATAATGTTACTATAATGTTTATATAATGCTTAAATTACTCTTAGTAAATGGTTAGTTCCTTATCTTCTTAGTAACCCCGATGGATTAGCCTGTAAATGCCTAGGGAAGTTGAAAGTCCACCATGGTTATGGAACCGAAAGGACTGTGTCCCCGGGTGTGGTTAAAGAAGCAGGTGCTAAGAACATGGGTTAAGGAAAAGAGATGAACAGAGTAAAAAAAAAAAGTAATTTTGGGAGAAATTACATAGATTTAGTAGCAAATCACTACAAACAAGATAACGGAGTAGGAAGAGGGAATACTGAGTAGGATTTTACAACCTATATTTACAAACGCGGCCTATTATATTTTACAAACAACTCAATTATTTCTTATACTTTACTGTTTTTATTTAAACGTATTTTTATTGGTATCAGAGCGAGAAGATTTTTTGGGATATATGAAACAACATCCTTTTGCCAACCAACTAAGGTTATATTATTGGTACTTATACATAGAATTACAGACTAAAACAAATTGGTTAAAAATTAAGGAGGCATTAAGTTTATATTTAGAAATATTAGAAACTAAAGACCTAGCAGACAGACTTTGTAACCACGGAGGTTTATACTCTTCAAATCGACCAACCTTAGTCAACCCAGAGTTATTAAGTGCTTTAAAGTGGGAACTACATAGTATAGATAGTAATATCCAACACGCAAATAGACGTATAGAAGTTCAAAGAAATCATATTAGTAATTTAAATTTTCTCTTAGGATAAAAAACGTAGTACTCATACTAGTTAAGGTATATGTCATCTAGATTATATAAGAAAAAATTTAGGCCATACGAAAAAACAGATTATAATTAGCCAGGAACATCATTGGTATCTATTAAAAATAAGACAGAACTATATAGATATATACGATTTTCTGTTAGAACAAAGACAACTATATACAGAACAACTAAGGTTATTTTCAGATTTATTAACATCAAATCAAATATCCTCTATACATCAAGAAATAAGACAAATAGATTTACAAATACCCACTATAAGAGCAAGAGTTGATCACTACATAAAAGAAATTAGAATAGAAACACAAGATTGCAAAAACAGAACTCTATATTTAGCATAATAGGAAGTATTAAGAGGTTAGAATACTTAGATTTAGAAATAGTTTCAGAAAAGAAATATCGAAGACTAAAATTTGGATCATTACTTAAGTGTAATTTCAAAGAAGGAGACCATATTTTACATAGCGAGAATCAACACTTAAATACGGTTACAGATTTAATAATAAATTTAGCAGAACATAGTCAGTCCAAAGACGAAAGATTTCTAAAGATAATAGAAACCATAGAAACCCTGCAGCATAAACAAAACAAATCATTAGAAAAAATAGAACAGAATTTTGACTTTCTTAAAAATCAGCAACTAGATATAATTTCTAAAGTACAAACCATAGTAATAAATAAAATAACTGATAACAGTCCTCTAGAAATACTAAATAGCCAACTAGAAAACCTTTATAAAGAGACAAAGGAAATTAGGAAAGAACTAGGTAAACTTAAAGACTTAACCCTTTCATGAACAATCTCTTTTACCAAGAAGTCCTTAGAAAAATAGCACAATTTCAAACTAACCCTGAAGGTTTATCAGATTACATTCCACCAGGCAAAACAGATTCTATAAGCGTAAAACAAAACAATTTGATAATATTTGCTTTATTAGAATTAAATAAAAACCTAGAAGACCAAATAACAGAAATAAATAAAAAATTAGATATTTTATTGGAAAATAAACCCCTACTAAAAAAGGTAAGCAAGAAAACGATATACAAGACTTAATAGAACAGCTCAAGAGAGTTGAATTAACTCCTCAAGAAGATAGACCTAAAAGAAAAGATAAAGCATGGACCTTTTTTCAAACAGGAATAGAAGTTCCCAAGAAAGACAAAGGACCAGTTTCTCTCAAAATTGACTAGGAAATAATATGTTAGCTCGAATAATGAATAACTCATCTAGACCTAGTAGTAGTCATCAGCTGGATGAATTAATAGATGTAGATAGAGATATAGAAATTTTTAAACAAAATAAATTAAAGTTATTAAATCCACAAGTTCTTTATAATACAGGGTTTTTCTCTTCAACAACACATCTATACAGACATTACAGAGAAGAACAGTTAAGCGTCTCAGAAAACGATAGTGAAAGTATAAATCTAATTAGTAAAGAATCTATGCAAGAAATACAGAAAAGACGAATGAATCTCATGCACACGGGATTGGTGGTGATAGGGCTTAAAGGATTAACTAGAAAAAATTTAGGTACTAAAGTACTAATTACTTTATATGATAGCAGATGGTCAGAATCTAAAAGATCAATAATAGGTTTAACCGAAGTAGACATGAGTAACAATGGAGGAATATTTTACTGTAGTCCAGATTTTATGATAAATTCAAAAGAATTTGGTAAGTACATAAAAATAGGCATACAGACCAAAGGGTATGAAGAAATGAATTGTGGAAATAATCTTTTAGTTTGTGTTGGCTTTATAGGAAAATTAGCCACCAACAGCAGTTCAAGGTTTAAAATAAAGATAGACGATGCAGTAGGTATAATGGGAAATAAAGGAATCAAGTTAATGAACCCTTTAAAAATAAATTCAGAAAACGATAGTGAAAGTATAAATCTAATTAGTAAAGAATCTATGCAAGAAATACAGAAAAAACGAATGAATCTCATGCACATGGGATTAGTGGTGATAGGGCTTAAAGGATTCTAGGTTTTTATTTAATTCTAATAAA
>NW_026032931.1:0-562 GCF_019186545.1 Solanum stenotomum
GTGCTGGCGCATGCCTAGCTGCCTGTGAAGCGGGTAAGCCTAACCTGCGATGGGGACACTCGCGGGCCCAATGATCTAACTCCCCACACTCATAACACCCCTGGGACTGTCGACTGAGAGCTGAAGGTCGGCTACCCCGGACAGAAGAACCCATCTGTGAACTATCTCGGCCCCGACTAGGACCGGCACTAAAACCAATATGGCGGTGCTGATCACCCTCCGATGCCTGGAGAGAAGCCTGGAAGGGGCTACTAGACTGACCTGACTGAAACCTCTGCTGAGATCTATCATAAGACTCTCGGGGTCTGAAACGGGGCCTATCATGGCTATCCTCCTGTCTAGCTCTCTTGCCGCT
The DNA here is from genome assembly GCF_019186545.1 of Solanum stenotomum. NCBI lineage: Eukaryota > Viridiplantae > Streptophyta > Magnoliopsida > Solanales > Solanaceae > Solanum > Solanum stenotomum. Next base: position 356 of record NW_026032931.1, read on the forward strand.
GCCCCCTTGGGCTTCGCGACGGAGCTGCTCGATAGTGCGGGCATGGTCCACTACATCCAGAAATGAGCGGCCCGCTGAGACTAAAGACTGAGTCTCAATCCGCAACTGTAGTCTCAAACCCCGAACAAAACAACAAACCCTCTCCTCCTCATTAGGTAATATCATGGCGGCATGCCTGGAGAGCTCATGGAACCGGGCCTCATACTC
>NW_026032932.1:0-204 GCF_019186545.1 Solanum stenotomum
CTCCCCCCTCCCCCCACCAATAATCCCTACAACATACCCAGTGAAATCCCACTAGGTGGGGTCTGGGCCCACCAATAATCCCTGTCCTTTTATTTTTTTTTTTTAATTTCTTTTATAAAATATTTTAAAAAAAATTCATATGGGAGGTTTTTAAAATATTTTATAAAAGAAATTTTAAAAAATTCTACTCCACTCCTATTTTTT
>NW_026032933.1:0-249 GCF_019186545.1 Solanum stenotomum
GCACGCGCAAACCGCCTTCAGGCAGTTTTGTTGCGTAGATCTCTAAAAAATACGCGGATTCAAAAAAAAAATCGCCTGAAACGGACACCCGAGTCCAGAGTTATGGCCGTTTGAAGTTTCCTAAATTCAAAACCACCTTCCACCTTTAAGATGCTGAATTTCAGACGGCCGTAACTTTCGGCTCGAACGTCCGTTTGACAAAATCTTTTTTTTGAAACCTAGTATTTTTTCGAGACCTATATGAGGAAC
>NW_026032934.1:0-2040 GCF_019186545.1 Solanum stenotomum
TAAATCTTAACAATTAACAACATTTGATTTACTCTTGAAATTTTATCTATGTTATACATTGAGACAAGCGGAGTAATATATATTAAGTATTTACAAATTATGTAAAAATATTATAAATTACATTATTAACAACTTAAAATACTTAAAAATCATATTAAATTTAAATAACTCACTATATTTTATCTGTGTCACCTACATTAGGACAAAAAATAATAGTTATTGCGCCCGTGCGTAAGGGAGTTTATGCCCAAGTATAATATATAATATTCAATGACTCTCCAAATTGCATTTGTGTCACATAAATTGAGACAACAAAAATAACATATATTGGGTCCATTTTAATTTATTTGTCTTATTTTTTTAGTTTTTTTTTTATATTTACAAATTGCGTAAAAATACTATAAATCATGATAATTGACAACATAAAATATGTTTTGAAAAAGATACAAAAAATTCCACTGATTCTTGAAGTTTATATATCGTAAAAATACTATAAATCATGATAATTGACAACATAAAATATTTCAAAAATAAATACATATAAAAAAATTTGATTGATTCTTGAAATTAATCTATCGTTAAAAATTATGTATAAAATACAATAAATCGTAATAATTGACAACTTAAAATATTTATTAAAAAACCAGAAAAAAATAAATTGACTGATTCATAAAATTAACCTATCAATGTCACATAAAATGAGACAAAAGTAGTAATATGTATTGTTTAATGTGAAATTATTGAAAACTACGTAAAATATATTATAAATCTTAACAATTAACAACATTTGATTGACTCTTGAAATTTTATCTATGCTACATACATTGAGACAAGTGGAGTAATATATATTAAGTATTTAAAAATTACGTACAACCATATTGCTTTCTATAGGCTTCGAATTATCGTTGTCATTTTTTAAGCTGATATAAGTTTTGTACATTTTCTATTTTTTTTAATATTATAAATTGCAATAATTAATAATTTCAAATATTTTTAAAAATATATTAAAAATTGAGTTGGTTTCGGGAATTTTATTTATACTATATAAAATGGGACAAACGAAGCAACATATATCATTTACAAATGACTTAAAAAGCATTAAAAATTATAATAATTACCAATTTAAAATATTTAAAAGCTATATAATAAAATAGGTACACTCTCAGAATTCTATAAGGCTCACCTATATTGGGACAGAAAAAATAACACATATCATTTTAAAATTACCAAAAAAGTATTATAAATAATAATAATTAACAACTTAAAATATCTTAAACACATTTTAAAAGGGTTAATTTTGTAATTTTATCCATATCACATAAATTATGACAAAGTGACCAGTATTGTTGGTTATTTGAAAGTTATATAAAAATATTATAAATCACAATAATTAATAACTTAAAATATATTTTTTTTCAAAATTAAAATTTGGATGACTCTCCAAATTTTATTTGTGTCACATAAATTGAGACAACAAAAATAACATATATTGGGTCCATTTTAATTTATTTGTCTTATTATTTTTTTTGAGTTTTTTATATTTAAAAAATGCGTAAAAATATTATAAATCATGATAATTGACAACATAAAATATGTTTTGAAAAAAATACAAAAAATTCTACTCATTCTTTAAGTGAATCTATCGTAAAAATACTATAAATCATGATAATTGACAACATAAAATATTTCAAAAATGTTGTATGTGGGTAGTCTTATTGTTGCCTTGAATAGCGTCAAAGAAAATACAGGTTTGTGATAAAAAAACTTATTCCTTTATCCACGCAAATAATCGCTTCAAAAACTCCGTTATTAGCCCCAAAACATACCATTTATATTATTGGGCCCGTGCATAGCACGGGCAACATTATCTAGTATATATATATACACATTAACATGGGTCCAAGCAAAGCCCAATCCTCTTATTGAGTTGTCTAGTTCATGGCCCAATAGCTTAGCATGTTAGGTAACCTCTGTCTATACAAATGGCCCATAAACTTCATACAAATTGATCTTTTGAAGTTCACTACAAGCTATCAATTA
>NW_026032935.1:0-373 GCF_019186545.1 Solanum stenotomum
TTTGTCCCATCCTTGTTTTTTTCAATCAGTTTTGCTTAAAATTATTGATATATAGTGACCATTTCAATTATTTCAATGAGAAAATAAAGTTGACTAAAACCATATTTGTCCCATCCTTGTTATTTTCAATCAATTTTTCTCTTCACAAATTGAGTATGGTTTAAAGAGCAAGTGAAGATCGAGTGATAATTTATTATGACTTGTTAAATTATATTGGTAATATAAAAAATATATATATATTATCTTAGTATATATATAACTTAAATCTTTTTCTTATTGTTATTATCTTCCATTTTGAAGCAATAAAAGCTATTAATATTATTGTATTTATTCTGTTTATTCCATGGTATGTCTCACAAGCAATTAATTAATT
>NW_026032936.1:0-339 GCF_019186545.1 Solanum stenotomum
GCTTTCCATGGATATGTTATTGGCCACACAATAATTTGTGTGCTAGGAGATATGACCCTCCAAAGTAGACCCTCGAAAAAGGCTTCACTTGGAAATTTCGGATTTTGATACGGTTGCTCTAAAATTTGGGTTAGACCCATTTCCCACTCAATTTGACCCCCTAAACAAGAATATGAAGTCGGATTTTCGAAAAAACGAAATGGATTTTTTATATATAGCTAAACAAGTTTCCGGTAACTTCCGAAACACTTTTTTTAAGAACTTTTTGGGTCATTTCAGTGTCTCTCCTTGTTACTTGAAGTCTTGAATGTATGAATGCGTGAAGTGGGCTAGAACTAA
>NW_026032937.1:0-495 GCF_019186545.1 Solanum stenotomum
ATGCGCCCGCAGCTTTCACGGATTTGATAAATAGAGTCTTCAAACCTTATTTAGATATGTTTGTTATTGTCTTTATTGATGATATACTAATCTATTCAAGGAATGAAGAAGATCATGCTAGTCATCTCAGAACAGTTCTTCAGATTTTGAAAGACAAGGAGTTGTATGCCAAGTTCTCTAAGTGTGAGTTTTGGCTTAAGTCTGTGGCGTTCCTAGGCGACATTGTGTCCGGTGATGGGATTAAAGTTGATACTCGGAAGATTGAGGCAGTGCAGAATTGGCGTAGACCCACATCTCCAACTGAAAGTAGGAGTTTCTTGGGATTAGCGGGCAATTATAGAAGGTTTGTTGAAGGCTTATCGACTATTGCATCTCCTTTGACAAAGTTGACTCAGAAGACAGTGAAATTTCAATGGTCTGAAGCTTGTGAGAAAAGCTTTCAGGAATTGAAAAAGAGATTGATTAAAGCTCCAGTTTTGACGCTACCAGAAGGTA
>NW_026032938.1:0-643 GCF_019186545.1 Solanum stenotomum
GTTTTGTCCATTATAATGGCGGAAATTAATATTGCGAGGATTGGGTTATGAAATGTATATATTTATTTGACGAATTTTTGGATGAACTATCTTCTTTCGATTTGTGTATTACTCAAAAACAAACCAAATTTCCAGGCTCTATTGCTGCAATGGAGAATGAAAGAAGAACAAAGAATCACAATGACCCTATACCTCCATTGTATTGATATATTAATACAGTGGAATACTTATACATTAGAATACTTGTATTGTATTATATTTCTTTGTTTTTTGTTTTTTTTTTTGGTTGTCCATTAGTATTGGAATATTAACACAAGTTGAAAGGTTGATTAACCATACAAGTACATCTAGACACATAAATACATTAAGTTTGTATTTGTTTAAAAAAATACTTGAAGCAACATTGTTTGTCCACTGTATCCAATTTTTGTTTAACAACAAGAGTATTTATATGTATACTATATAGTTGTATTGATAAGGTAAATCATATTTAAATTGTCTTGTTCATATGCTAAATTGTTATACTTTACTTTGTTTGATATATTGATACATTAAGTTTTATAAATACTTGTATCCATTTGAAAGCAAAGTATTCATATGCTAACCGTTTGTATCGAAATATTAACACAAGTTGAAAAGTTGA
>NW_026032939.1:0-280 GCF_019186545.1 Solanum stenotomum
AATAGTATTTTTATATAAATTGAAACATCCATGTCCAAACTTAAAATTAAATCCGGAAACATCAAGTCTTGAAAGAGAAATCAAATTCCTAGAAACTGAAGGAACATAAAGAGTCTGTAATAGATCAAGGTGATGTCCAGTCTCCAAGATCAATCGATAAGTCCCTATGCCTTCAATTTGAGCCTTCATACGATTTCCCATAAATACGAAATCCTTATTTGGATTTGTAGTTTAGATCGTAGTGAATCCCTGCAACATAGTGGATACATGAATAGTTGCA
>NW_026032940.1:0-496 GCF_019186545.1 Solanum stenotomum
ACCTAAACTCTAAACCTTAGGGATAAACACCCATCCCTAAGCCTTATGAAACTCTAAGAAGCCCTAAACCCTAAGAATCCTAAATCCTAAGAAAAACTAAACACTAAAAAACAACAAATAAAACTTTAAAAACTCTAAAACTAAAATTCTTAAACCTATCAAACCTAAACCCCAAACCGTAGAAAAACCCTAAACCTAAACACTAAACCCTACACCTTAAATGACACAAAAAAATTCTAGGAGACCTTAAATGTTAAACTCAAACCCTGAACCTTAGGGATAAACCCCCAACCCTAAGCCTTATGAAACTCTAAGAAGCCCTAAATCCTAAATCCTAAGAGAAGCTAAACACTAACAACCTTTAAAACCTAAACACTAAACCCTAAATGACCCAAAAAAAACTTAGGAGATCTTAAATGTTAAACTCAAATTCTAAGAAATTTAAACCCTTAACCTTAGGGATAAACTCCCAACCGTAGGCCTTATGAAAGTCTAA
>NW_026032941.1:0-258 GCF_019186545.1 Solanum stenotomum
GTAATTTCTTTCTTATACTATGTCATTTGTCTAATTTTTACATTTTAATTTCACCTCTTCAGTACCCGTACCTAATATTATAGCTTCATCTCTATAAATACCCTTTCTTTCCTAACTTTCTACTATACCCTAAAACTTGGACAAACACATAAAAAAAATCCACAAAAACACAAATCAAACTCCAAAATTTAGCAAAAAAATCATCAAGAAAGAAAAAAGAAATTCACTCCTTTTTTTTCTTTTTTTCTTTCTATGATT
>NW_026032942.1:0-373 GCF_019186545.1 Solanum stenotomum
GAGCAAACTCAGTGGCGTTAGAAAGAAGTCTCGAAGGGCTTTAATTTTCTATCATGTAGCTCACCTAACTCATCTTGTACTAGGAGTTATGGTCATATGAAGTTGACCCAAAACTGAAGAAAAACTAGGAATGACTTGAATGCTTTTCTCTTAGGTTCTTCTGGGAACTCAAGGTGTTACATCTAGTGACCTTAACACTCAAGAAATTTTAAATTCTTTAATAAAATCCTACTCAGAATGAAGGACGGTTTGAGTCTTAGGTCAAAAATTTTCTGGGGTGTTACAATATAAATTTCTTCATTTAGGTCTCCAGTTTTTTTAAATAGATTTTACATCCATTTGATGAATATGCAAATAAAAAATTGTAGCCATA
>NW_026032943.1:0-3402 GCF_019186545.1 Solanum stenotomum
ATTCATTTTTAAATTGTCGGATGTTACACCACTCCCCCTCCGCCCAAAAAAAAAATTGAGTTTGTTTTTAAAAATATTTTCAACTTCAAAATTTTATTTTTTCACCGCTACACTCGACCCCCCCCCCTCCCCCACCCACCCCCTACTCGCCACCCCTACCCAAATTTTTTTTTTAAGTTTGTTTTTAAAAATAATTTCATTTTTTCAACTTTAAGTGGAGAAGGAACCCCTGCAAGGAAGGGGAAAATCGACGTTTACTTGTTGCCTGATTGATGAGAATACTAAAAGCATTGCTCCTGGTAACTTTGAGAGGCATTGATATTCTAAGCATTCATATTTCTAACACAGTGAATATGACCCTTATCTTGACGTCAGCTGACAATTACGTTACTACTTCTTTTTTCATTTAGAGTAGACATTCCATGAGAACTTGGAGTACCAAAAAAATTACTACAAAGGTGAAATAATTTGTTTTCTCCCTCAACTATGACTCAAATATAATGTACATCCTTATATTATCTAAGTGAGAAAAAACATTCTTATACTATACAAAAAATAACAAGAATCATCCTTCAATCTATTTTTGTTAAGAAACTGATTGAACCAATAATTTTTTTTTAATTTGGTCATGTCTTTCCACGACGAGAAGATCAAAGTTACCTAAAAAGAATAAGGATATGGATAGGAAATGAATCTTTCATTCTCGGAATTTAAATTTTGCGTGTTGTCAGTTTATATGCTTTTTGCATCATCAAGTAAATTGACTTGCAACAATACATAAGTTTTGAAATATTTATACAGTAGGTTCCGATGGTTAGAAAGATTATGTAAAAAAAATATTTTAAAGTATTACGTCCAACTATTTAGATATTTTCTTTGATAAAATATTTAGGGCGCATGTACTATATATACAATGCAATTCGCATTTTATACAATGTACAGAAATATTGGAAATTTAGTGAAATTACGTGGACGTTTAGTTATGAAAATAAAATAAATAATTATTGTATTCGAAAAATTTGAAGTTGGAGTAGTATTTGGCCATATTTTTACAAGAATATTTAGAATTTGAATATATTTTGTCTGAATATGATTTAAATCCTCAATTTCTAAAAAAATAAAAAAAAATTACTTAACTTGACTAGCTTAACCATGTGTACATATATTCATTCGACTTGACACATTTAATTTTTTGTTGGTGGCGTGAGTTTTTTAAAAAATATACAGAAGGATGAACCTTGCAACTTTTTGGATAGTTTAAAGATTTTTTTTGTTCACTTATATAACACACGGATGTACTTTAAGTTTAGCTCATACTTATTTTAGCCAAAAACTCGACAATTGTATATCACACTCTATTAATATCCACAACAAGAGTTCTGGTTATGACATATCACACACCAAATAAATAGTCGAAATGAGACATATGTACTAAGAATATCGTCTATAAGGAAATATCAGGTAACAGACTCGACTCGAGTATATATACAACTCATCTACTAACTACCATTACATGCCAATTGGCTAACAGACTAACTAACTCTATAAAATAAGAAGTAGACTTAGTTAGAAAAACGAATTTCAAAGTTGGAATCCACCATTTCCTTGTTTTTGCGCCAAAGTCCTAGAAGTTGGGGATTTGTTCAATTAAGAGAAAAAAAAATGGAACCGGAGCTTTTCGATGCTCCTATCAGTGTCTCAGATTCAAGGCTAAATTGGGGATTCGTTGAATCAGAGACAAAAAATGGAACCGGAGTTTTCTATGTTCCTACAAGTGTCTCAGATTCAAGGCTAAGTTTGAATTGTGATTGCAGACGAAGAAGAATCAATGAAGTTACAATTATGGATTTGCCGGCTGCGATTATGGTGGAAATTCTCACAAAATTGCCAATCAATATGATTTTCCGATGTAAGTTTGTTTGCAAAAGTTGGTATAAGCTCATAACTTCTGATCCTTTATTTGTCAACATGTATGACGCTAGACCGCGTAAATTTCCTTGCATTTTGCTTTCGAAAAACTATACTGTCTGCTATCTGCTTGAACTTGGAGCAGATTATGACTATACTTCTCAAAGAATAAACAGACCTATTATCTTGGACCGTAATTTACACCTTCCTCATCCCGTTGATTTGGTTTCTGAGGATAAAGCAAACTTGACATTAATTGGTTCTTGTAATGGATTCATTTGTTTGTTGAATGGTGAAACGCATGTGGTAAATCATTCGGTTTGCATTAGCAACCCTCTTTTGGGTGAGTATTTCAAGGTTAAATTGCCTGAATGGGAGAAACTAATTCGTCATATTCATTATGGATTTTGCTTTAGTGAGGCCTCTGGACAGTATAAAGTACTGAGATTAGTAACTAGGAAGTTTCGGGGTCGTCCAGACGTAACTGAATTGGAGGTTTATACTCTTGGAGTTGACGAGAGAAATTGGAGGAATGTGGGCAAAGCTCCAAAACCTGTACGGGGAAAGCTTAGCAATGCTACTGTCAATGGTACTACTCATTGGCTGGATGGTGAAAACTTTCAAAATAGGGCCAGTATTTACTCCTTTAATATTGCGACAGAAGAAGTGAAGTCTCTGACAGCTCCATCTGGTTTAAAATCTCCATCCTTGCACTTGATGCTAGCAGAGTTGGGGAATTGTCTATGTTTGTCTGATAATAGCTCTTTTCATTATATGGATATATGGTGGATGAAAGAGTATGAGATAGCTGAATCTTGGACTAGAGATCTCATTTTAGTTGTTCTGCCTGGTTTCCATGGTCACAGATTTATGCCAATCATAATTTGGAAAGATGGGGAAATCTTGATGCAAAGCGAACTTGATCTGCAACTAGTTTCTTTCAACCCAAAAGAGCAGATATTTAGGAACGTGGTCAATGTGTATGGTAGTGGCACTGAAGCGACTAGATACATTCCAAGCTTTTTACTCGCTCAAGACTGTCATGGGGGACAACTTTCAAATCTCAAATGCTTATCGGAGGACTTAGATAGTTTAGAGTATTTCTTTTGTCTTACTCCATCCGGGATATGATGTTTTGCTTCTGTGTTTCTGATACAATTCAGTTTAAACCTCGTTAGCTTTACTGTTTTCGTGGATGCTTTTGAACTCTGTTTCTTTAACTATATGTTGTCCATTTTGACATCTCAAAGTTACTTGCATTGCTAAGTCTCCAAAGATGCATCAATATTTTAGGAAGAGAGAGAGCTAGCTACTTTTTAAATAGCTCCATAACATGATGAATGGAGTAGAGACCCCTATGGTTATTTTGATTAGATCATTTTCTATGTTAGGCTACACCTTTTTCATCTACTTGTTTTTACTGATTCTTGCGAGTTCATTCTCTCGTACTTCCATTATGTTTTTTTCTGGTTTAATGTGTACATTTAGTAGTAG
>NW_026032944.1:0-3400 GCF_019186545.1 Solanum stenotomum
AGATGAATGATGTCACAATCGTTGAAAAGATACTGCGTTCATTGACACCGAAATATGATTATGTTGTTTGCTCTATTGAGGAGTCAAAAGACATAGATGCTTTGTCTCTTGATGAATTGCAAAGCTCTTTGTTGGTGCATGAGCAGAAGATGACCCGCAGTTCAACTTTTGAGGAGCAGGCCCTGAAGGCTTCTACTTTTATTTCTTCCAATTCTAGAGGAAGGGGTAGAGGTAGAGGTAGAGGTAGAGGAAGAGGAAGAGGGAGAGTAGACCGAGGAAACAAAGATGGCAGCAGGAATTTTAGAGCCAATGATGACTACAACAAAGGCAGAGGAAGAGATTTTGACAAATCCAAGGTAGAATGTTATCGTTGTCATAAATTTGGTCATTATCAATCTGAATGTTATACTAGGCTGCCTAATGAGAATGAAGAAAAGTCACATTTTGTTGAGAACAAGGAAGGAGAAACCTTGTTAATGGCAGTTCATGCGGAAAACGAGCCCGAGGAGCAAGTTATTTGGTATGTGGATACCGGTTGCAGTAACCACATGACTGGTAGTAAGTCTTCTTTCACTGATTTAAATGAAAACTTCCGGTCCATAGTTAGTTTTGGTGATCTCTCAACAGTGAATGTGATGGGAAAGGGTGATGTCAATTTTAAAACAAAAAATGGGTGTGTGGAAACCATATCTAATGTGTTCTATGTTCCTGCTTTAAAGAGTAATTTATTGAGTGTTGGTCAACTGGTAGAAAAAGGATATGTCATCACCTTAAGGAATGATAGATGTGAAATTTCTGATCCTTTCAAAGGAGTAATTGCTATTGTTAAAATGAGTTGAAACAGGTTGTTTCCTATGAAGATTGAAAATGTTCAATCTTGCTCTATGGCAGAAGTGAAAAATCCTTCGTGGTTGTGGCATTTTCGATATGGTCACTTGAACTTTGGTGGCTTGAAGATTCTTCAAAGGAAGAGAATGGTGACAGGGCTTCCAGAAATTGTCGTCCCTTCCCAGGTTTGTGAAGAATGTGTTATTGGCAAACAACACCGATCTCAGTTTGCGAAAGGCAAGTCATGGCGAGCAAATGAAGTGTTGGAGTTGGTTCACTCAGACATTTGTGGGACGATAAACCCAATTTCTAATGGAGGGAAAAGGTATTTTATTACCTTTATTAATGATTATTCCCAAAAGACTTGGGTATATTTTTTGCAGGAAAAATCAAAGGCTTTTAATGTATTTAAAAGTTTCAATGCTCTCGTGAAGAATGAGACTGGAAAGACCATTAAGAGCCTTCGAACAGATCGTGGAGGCAAATATTGCTCTAAGGCATTTGAAGAATTTTGTGAGTCTCGTGGCATTCGAAAACAGCTCACAACAGCATATACACCTCAACAAAATGGTGTATCGGAGAGAGAATAGAACCATTCTCAACATGGTTCGAAGCTTGCTGAATCGAGGAAGAGTTCCAAAGACATTTTGGTCGGAAGCAGTAAATTGGAGCATCCATATCTTGAACAGAAGTCCTACTTTTTCTCTTCGAGATGTGACACCGGAGCAGGCTTGGAGTGGAAGGAGACCAGCTGTAGATCACTTCAGAAATTTTGGATGCATTTCCTATGTACATGTCCCAGATGTAAAGAGAAAGAAGCTTGATGATAAAGGCGTTAAGTGTGTCTTTCTTGGTGTTAGCAACGCGTCGAAAGCATACAAGTTGTTTAATCCTTTGACAAAAAGGATTGTGACTAGTAGAGATGTTGTTTTCGATGAAGACAATACATGGAACTGGGATGAAAAGTTATCTAATCAAGTTCTAGGCGATGATGAATCTGAGGAAGTAGCTCCAAGGTCTGAAATTCCAGCAAATATTGCTCCAACTGCTGAAGATTTGCCACCTGCAGAAGCACCTATTGAAACAGAACAAGCTGTCCCTCGTGTCCGAAAAAGACCTGTATGGATGCAAGATTATCAGGTAACCGGTGTTAATATCAATGATGAGACAATTGCTCATTTTGCACTATTTGCAGATTGTGACCCAATAAGTTTTGAAAGTGCTGCCCAAGAAAAAAAATGGAAGGAGGCAATGGATGTTGAAATCTCAGCAATTGAGAAAAATAACACCTGGGAGCTTACTGATCTACCAAAAGGGCAAAGGACCATTGGAGTTAAATGGGTTTATAAAACTAAACTCAATGAGAATGGTGAAGTTGATAAGTACAAGGCGCGCTTAGTGGCCAAGGGATATAAGCAAGAGTATGGTGTGGATTANTATGGTGTGGATTAGAAAGAGGTCTTTGCTCCAGTAGTCAGACTCGATACCATCAGGTTGGTGGTGGCATTGGCAGCCCAAAACAAATGGCCAATTTATCAATTGGACGTGAAATCAGCCTTCCTACATGGAGAATTGCAAGAGCAGGTATATGTCGATCAACCCCCCTGGTTACATTAAGTATGGTAGAGAAAATAAAGTTTGCAAATTGAAAAAAGCATTATACGGGCTAAAACAAGCTCCACGAGCTTGGTATAGTCGCATTGATGCTTATTTCAATAAGGCAGGTTTTAGAAAATGCCCTTATGAGCATACACTTTATACTAAAGTTGAAGATGAAAAGCTTGTCATTGTATGCTTGTATGTAGATGATTTAATTTATACTGGGAATGATCATGTATTGCTTAAAAATTTTAAGCAATTGATGATGACTGAGTTTGAAATGTCGGATCTTGGCTTGATGCATTACTTTCTGGGAATTGAAGTGAAGCAGTATTCTGGTGGAATTTTTATTTCACAAAAGAAATATGTCCAAGAAATTTTAAGAAGATTTGGTATGACAAACTGTAACTCTGTCACCACACCAGCAGAGACAGGGCTGAAGCTTGGAAAGGATTCTACAGGAAAGAGGACTGACAACACTTTCTACAAGCAAATCGTGGGAAGTTTGATGTATTTAACAGCCACTAGACCTGATATAATGTACTCTGTAAGTCTTATAAGCAGGTACATGGAAAGTCCAAGAGAAGCTCACTTACTGGCTGCTAAAAGAATTCTCAGGTATTTGCAAGGTACTGCTGATTTTGGCATTTTGTACAAAAAAGGAGGCGAATCAGATTTAATCGGCTTCACAAATAGTGATTATGCTGGAGATAAAGATGATAGGAAAAGCACATCCGGTTATGTTTTCATGTTTGGTTCAGGTGCTATTTCATGGTGTTCCAAGAAGCAGCCAATTGTTACATTATCAACTACAGAAGCAGAATTTGTGGCAGCAACTGTGTGTGCTACTCAAGCTATCTGGTTGAAGAACATTCTGTCTGAACTATGTCTTCTTCCGCAAAAGCCAACTCTAATTTACTGTGACAATGGTTCAACGATTAAGCTTTCTAAAAATCCAGTGTTACATGGGAGG
>NW_026032945.1:0-125413 GCF_019186545.1 Solanum stenotomum
CATTGTCGCTAACATATCCAGCATTGGCTTTGTCGAGACCATACTTCATAACAGCGTTGCATATTTTTTGCGAAGATAATCACTTCGAAAGCTATCATATGGCATGTTGATTTCGTCACTCAAGAATTCAGCAAATGCAACTACGAACATTCCGCAATCACTAAAAAAAGAAGATCATAATGATATTGATACTTAATAGAAACAAGGGCGCCCTGGAAACAATAAGCTTACAGATGATACATAAGAATGTAAAAGTGTACTTGATACGTAATTCTAACTACTATTTATAAATATGATGTTGATACTTAATAGAAACAATAAGCTTTCAGATGATACACAGGAAGGTAAAATTGTACTTGAAACATAATTCTAACTACAGATTATGAATTAGTCAACTTGATACTTAATAGAAATAATAAGCTTTCAGATGATACATAAGAATGTAAAATTGTACTTGATACATAATACTAACTACAAATTATGAATTAGTTAGCTTGATACTTTATAGAAACAATAAGCTTTCAGATGATACATAAAAATGTAAAATTATACTTGATACATAATACTAACTACGGATTATGAATTAGTCAACTTGATACTTAATAGAAACAATAGCCAAATTATGAAATATTATGTTGTTCTGCAACATACATGTAATCCTCTAATTTGAACTTTAAACTTTCATACACTTTTGAAAACAAAAAAATGAACAATAATGCCTTTTCTGGTAAAATGAATAAATGACACACAAAACAACCATTTGATAAATTAATAATAACTATCAACAGTTCTATCTCATTATTTGAATTTTAACTTTTTGATACATTAGTCGTAATAAATAAACAAATATATCAAAAATTAGGATTTTGTGTAACAAATGAAGAATTTAATCAATATACATAATAATTTTTAATTAACAATAATGTATCTACTATTACACAAAACTCATTACATGTTAATACAGAAAATTACAAAAAAAAATAAAAAAAAATTAAAATACATACCGTTGGTAGTGCAGATCTGGATATGGCAAGGGCAACCTTTCTACCACTTTTCTTGGGCGTTTTTGCATGTGCCTCCTTTTTAGTTTTTGACTATTTGGGTAATCCCCAAACTAAAAGACGGATGATCCATGAATTATTAGACAATTAAAAAAAACTAAAGAAAAAAGTTGAAGATGAAGAGACTACCTATTTCAAATTCTGAAATTAGTTGAATGGAGTGCGAAATAGTTTGAAATTCAAACTTGGAATATGAATCTGTTGAGAAGATGGAGGAGAATCTTTTGGAAGGGAAGTGTTCGTGAACAGTAAAGTGGGAGAAATTAGAGGAGAGTAAATTTAGGGATGATAACTAATGGTTTGGAATTTTTAATAATAATGTATCTACTGTAGTTTAGTTTTTGGGAAAATAGGGATTTTTGAAAATTTTTTAAAATAGTAGAGAGTTATTATGAATATATTAACTAAGGTTGTGTATTCTAGTTATTTTTCCTTATTTTTATGATTAATAATAATAATTTAGTTTGTCTTGAATATTACATAATAAATCTAGGTAACTATAGCTAATTTGACCTGAATTAATAATCATGCACTATGAAGAAAATTTCACTCATAAAGAGTAGAAAAAATTATATGAAATAGCAAATTATTAATTCAAATTAAATATTATAGTCATAGTTTATTTTAATTGTAATTCGCAGCAAACATCCCCTTTTTTGTCATCTGATTTGATATATAATTAGTCATTTTCGGTATACAATTAGCCATTTTATACATTTCAATATAAATGTATAAAATGCGTTTGTGTTTGTACAAAGCGAGAGAAAACTGTATATACAAATACAAATACACATATTTTCATCTATACACTTATAATTATACAAATACAGATCTTATTATACACATTACAATGTATAAATTCATTTATACAAAACTGAACAATTTGACTAAAATTGGATGTTTGTAGCGAATTATACAAATCAAAAGCTCCATAACAAACATAAAATTTGCTACAAAGCGCAATTATGCAAACTATAACTATAACATACAAATAAGATTTTTATGTTTGCTATATGTGAAAGTTGCTCTAAAGAGTATTTGAATGGATGATGGATTCATTCATTTATTGTATACTTCTACATAGGGTGTTTACGGTTTGGATAAATATCGATCCAAACCAAAAAATTGAACCAAATTGATAAAATAAATTGATTTTATTTGGGTTGGGTTTGGTTTGATTTGATTTTAGATTTTTGAAAATCGATAGTATTTGGCTTGGTTATGATTTTATTCGAAAAAATTCTAAGGAATAACTGAACTGAACCGACAAGTTATATACATATATTTTATTATTATACATACATAATTTATTATTTTTATGATCAACTTTGAAGATGTTATATATGGTTTTATCAAAATTTCTTTATAATTTACTTATGAAAGTAAAAATATCTAAGGTGAGAACATCTATCTTATTGGTTTCATGTATATGAGTGTCTATGATACTTTATTTGTAAGATTGAAAATGTCACTATATCTTCAATCTAGGTCAAAATAATGAATTTTGAAGCTTTATTCATAGTAAATTTAATGATAAGAAGTTATGTAATGTCAGTCTTTCTAACTATTTTTCGTTTTGAATGAATTATTGTCACTTTTTTACGTTTTGACTTAATTGTTTCTTTTATTTTTGTCTATGATTAATAACCGAATAAAATCAAACCGAAACCGATAACAAATATATAGAGAATTATATTTGATTTGGATAGTTTTAAAACCGATTAAATTGATTTGGTTTTAATTTTCACTATTAACCAATTCAAATCGACCCGTGAACACCCCTACTCCTAAACATATAATTCATTCAATTAGTCTTGATATGTGACATTCACATGAGATTAAAAAGATAATCCTGACACGATTATGCATGTATATACAAATTTAAAATTTAAAATAATTTGAAATGGCGAAAGATAATTAAAATATAGCAGATGATTTGTTTTGCACGTCAACAACGATTACATATTTGGGCGATATCACTTGAATGTTACATTACGTGTATAATGTATCTTGAAATTTATTCAAATTTAAATGTTTAATTAGTGATTCAGTGAATCCTACAAATAGTGTTGATTTGTCCAAAATTACATGTCTATAAGATGTATGTTGTATAGACGAAGATAATAAGGTGGATGTATGGTTATACTAGGAATGATAAGATTAGAAAAAAGATAGTCGTAATAAGATGGGAGTAGCGTTTGTGGTGGACAAAATGATCGAGGAAAGCGAGTGTAAGATGATTTAGACATATAAAGAAGAGATGTGTAGACGCTTCAGTGCGAGAGGTTGGATATAAGTGTATGAGGAGAGGCTGAGGTATGTCGAAGAAGTATTTGGGAGAGGTGATAAGAAATAATATGACCCGGGTTCAAGTTATCATGGACATAACCTTAAATAGGATAGAGGACACGTATTAGGACAAATTATTAGTAGGTAGTGTAGTGTTGTCTTGCTTAGGGTGGTTGGTGTTTGTCATTGTACTAGTTATATTATTGTAGTTACAATAATCTATCTTAGTATGTTATTTAGTGAGCTTCGGTTATCGCATTATTTTATTGTTACTTTCTATATTTTCTTCGTTGTCACTTTTTTCTTTGTACTTGAATTTGCTGCACTTGAGCCGATTACCTTTCAAAAACAATCTTTATACCTTTACGAGATAGTGATAATATTTGCATATATTTTATCCTCCACAAGTTTTGTTTATGAGATTTCAGTAGGTATTGTTATTGTTGAACCCTACAAATAGTGCTTGAAATGGATTATTTGGTAATTAAAAATGATAAATAAGTAATGAATTGACAAATTTACCGTTTGACTCGCTAAAATTGCTCTTGAATTTTGAAAAGGGTGGTCATTATTCTGATAAATAATACTACCGTATTCTTCAAAATCAAGAATCTTTACCAATTACCATTAACATATGCATCTATCCTCTTAAGCTCAAATTAAGTAATTCCTAAGCCTTAAATCATCTCAAATAGAGTTGAATTTTCACTTCCACTGAACTTTTATCCACACAACTTCATTTTCAATCCTTCTCAAACCATCAATAGTAATGTCAAAACTTCATAACAATGTCACGATGTTGAAATCAATCTTAAAAATATTATTTATTTTTTAAATTGTTTGCATCAATATTTTCATAATTAAAGGGATGTTATTTAAGGATGACCGTTTTATCTATGATAGAGATAATGAGAATATAAAAAATAATATATTAGAAATCATTCAAATGATAGCTTTTTGATGAAATTCTAATGTGTCTTTTCGTGAGTAGTGTCATAATGGTAAAGTGGTGACACAGTAACAATAATTTTCAACTAGTGTTTTTGAAAGTGAGAACAAATAATTGTTAACAATAATGATTGATTTAGAGCAATGTTGGATGGTAGTTGAGAAAATGAACCCGACACAGTTTGAAAAAATTCATCGTGGGAGAGGCACAAGTATGACTTGGTATGTGAGGCATTATTTTCGAATTAAAAAATACATGGGTCCAATCACTCCTATCCTTCTCATTCTATATTGTTATTTCTCTCTCCAACCTTTACTTCTCGCCCTTCCTTTTTCTCATTTTTTTCCTTTCACCTTTTTATTTTTCTAATTCTTAATCAGTTTTTTCAATGGTTAATTTTATTTATCCAATTTTCTTATATCATTTTATATTTATACATGTTCTCCATTTGATAAATATCACGTTGATTATTATTTTTTTTTTAAAAATAAAAAAAAATAAAATATATATATACACTTGAGAATACAAGAAAAAAATATGGGAGGAAATTGCAAATAAAAATTAGAATTTTCAACTATGAAATGAATGTTTAGATAGTTAATCAACTAAGCTATTAAAATAGTTTATTTGATATGTATATATACATTTGATTGGTTAGTTTTTTTTTCACTGTCAAATCACAATGAATCAATAAAATCAAGTTTTTCAATTTTCTCAATTTTTTTTAAGTTCTATTTGAAACATGTTACACTGAAATTAAATTAATTTTTATGAAATATGACGCAAATGTCACACTATTTCATACAATTATATCTACTTCAATTTATTATATAAACACTATCAGCTTTAACGCATGAAAAAGGAAAACAATATTTTGTATATACAAATATTAATATATATAATATATTTCCCCTTTTTGTGGCATTATGGTTGATAGTTTTTTATATAACGGTTTACAATGAGTTATATTAAATAAATAATAATGGTACAAAATAGTATGATGTTTACATTATATTTCATAAAAATAAAACTCATTTTATTGTAAGATGTTTCAAATCAAGATAAAAAAAATTAAGAAAATCGAAAAATCTAATTTCATTAATTTGGTATGGTTTATTAATATAAAAATTGATGAAATAATTCAATTTGATAAGTGAAAAATTAATCAATCATGCTTAAATACATCTACCAAATGAGAGATATTAATAGTTTAGTTGATTGACTATCTAGACTTTTATTTCGTAGATGAAGGTTTTATTCTTCATTTTGTAATTTTCTCCACCATTTTTTATTCTCATATTTTTATGTAATTTAAATTTTTTTAAAATAATATATTTGTTAATTATCAAATATGAAAAAAATAAATATACGAATAATATAAAAAAAATTGACTAAATAAAATTCATACCTTAAAATTGATCTGAAATATTAGAGGAAAGAAGAATACAAGATTTTTTTTTATAAAAAAAAGGGGCAAAGAAAAGAAAATGGACAAGTGAACGAATGTGGAGTAAAATGTATGGGAAAAAGAATAACAATGTCAAATAAAACGAATAGGATCCACATAATTTTTTATTCATAAATTAAGTAAGACAGGAGAGAGAAGCAATAATAGTACTATTAAATAGGAAAAGTGGGACCTACATATTTTTTAATTCAAAAATAATACCTCACATACCAAGTCATACTTGTGCCTCTCCCACCATACAATTTTTCGACACAGTTTAACAAATTTTACGAGCGTATTTGGATCATTTCAGACCGTTTAACGACAAATATTTTTTTTTCATTGAATAGTAGGACATGTGTTAAAAATTATTTGTTGTTACAGTAAGTACGTCGTATTTGAACATACTCAATAGGGACAAACATATATTTAACCTCAATTACTAATGATTTCAAATTCAAGCCATTTCACAATATTGTTTTTTCCTTTTTATTTTAATTTTATAATAGTAAAAAAAATAAAAAGACAAACAACTATAATTTGGAGCATAATTATCCTTAGTAGCCATACTTTTTTAAATTATGACTTATAGCTAATGGCTTAAAACTATATCTGGTGCTTAAATTTATTGTTCTGTTGCTCAAATTTCTNATTAATTTTTATGAAATATGACACAAATGTCACACTATTCCATACAATTATATCTACTTCAATTTATTATTATAAATAATTATATAAACACTATCAGCTTTAACGCATAAAAAAGGAAAACAATATTTTGTATATACAAATATTAATATATATAATATATTTCCCCTTTGTGGCATTATGGTTGATAGTTTTTTATATAACGGTTTACAATGAGTTATATTAAATAAATAATAATGGTACAAAATAGTATGATATTTACATTGTATTTCATAAAAAAAAATTCATTTTATTGTAAAATGTTTCAAATCAAGATAAAAAAAATTAAGAAAATCAAAAAATCTAATTTCATTAATTTGGTATGGTTTATTAATATAAAAATAATACCTCACATACCAAGTCATACTTGTGCCTCTCCCACCATAAAATTTTTCGATACAATTTAACAAATTTTACGAGCATATTTGGATCATTTCAGACCGTTTAATGACAAATATCTTTTTTCCATTGAATAGTAGGACATGTGTTAAAAATTATTTGCCGTTACAGTAAGTACGTCGTATTTGAACATACTCAATAGGGACAAACATATATTTAACCTCAATTACTAATGATTTCAAATTCAAGCCATTTCACAATATTGTTTTTTCCTTTTTTTTTTTATAATAGTAAAAAAAATAAAAAAGACAAACAACTATAATTTGGAGCATAATTATCCTTAGTAGCCATACTTTTTAAAATTATGACTTATAGTTAATGGCTTAAAACTATATCTGGTGCTTAAATTTATTGTTCTGTTGCTCAAATTTCTCGTATTTGTTCACTTAATTTTGATATACATATTCACTCAATTATATTGATCGCTTAATTCCATTAGATATTATTTTCTGCTCAAACCAAATTGTCAAATATATAATTTTGTTAGATACACTGAATTTATACTTTAATCGATGAATGTGATTTTTAGTGTAGAGCATTGTGTATGTATCGTAAACAAGTTTGTGATACATGTATATACCATTCATGTACATTGTTGGATGCATACATCATTTCGTTTTAACTATATTTCATTGAGTATATCATTATTGATGTAAAGACATATTTTATGTACACTTTTGACTGTACACATTTTATTTTTTTTACTTTATTTCAATAAATATATCACTATTAACTGTTGATATCAACACATGACCCAATTAAGGCAAAATATAAAAATATAATAGATACATATATCGATAATTGAACTCATAGATAAAAATATGAAATGCGTGTTATGCATCACTATATTCACGACATCTGATCGATTGTATTTTGTATCAATGCATTCAATACTATATTTCCAATTATATAAAGCAACATAAAGTGGTAAAGAGAAAATTCGCAACATTATTGCCGTTAGTTATGGTTTCAAGATACAAGAACATAAGTCATTTTTAAGCTCATGAGTACAAGTTGATTGTTGATAGAGTTTCGTCAGACAACTTCAATTGTTCATCTTCAATCTTGTATTTTTTTTGAAAAAAAAAATCACATTCAACTAAAATTTACATCAATCCTCAAATTTGAAATATGAATTCATCGTGATAAACCCAATCTTTTAAAAGAACGCTTATTAATCACTAATAACAATTTTAAAATCGTCAAATGTGAAACTTAACTTCAAATTTTAGGATTTTAAAACTTTCTCTTTGCCAGTTGACGAGTTTCCTTTACAAGTTTCTCATAGAATAATTCCAATCTTTATATCATGATTCCAAGTTCATACCCCAATTCTGAAATCTCAATTTTATCTATTTTCCTTCAGTTGGGCTATTCCCAAATCTCTCTAAAAAAAACAGCAAAAAACATTTTAACTATAACAAAAATGACACAAACAAACTCAAAAGACATCAATAAAATCTATATGACATGAATTTTTTGACCAAGAACCAAATGATAAAATATGACAAATATAGACGTGGTCCAAACTTGAAATAAAAAACATGCTTATATTTATCACTAAACTAAAAATATAATACATATTATGATTTTGATAAACAATAGCTATGTATATTGATACATAAGTTTGCAATTTATTCATCAATATTCTTCTATATGAATATATTTGTTACTCCATTAAACTAAAAATATAATACATATTGTGATTTTGATAAATAATAGATATGTATATTGATTTATGAGACACAAAGCCAATTTTTTTAATTAGAAATGTATAAAACACAAAACTAAAAATAAAAATGTATGAGACACAAAGCTAGTTTTTAATTTGAAAATTCTTTTTTTTTTTGCTCATAAAATATTTAACTAGATTTTATAATATAAACGAGTATTTCAACATAAAATTTTGCTTGACACAAACACATTTCTCGATTTTTCTTTTCCAAAAACCTTCTTCTCCATATCTCTTGTTATTTATTCATATTATTAAAATATTTATCTTAAATTATTTCTTAATTTATAAAATTAAGATAGATTTTTTTAAAACTTTTTTTTAATATATATATATTTAAAAAATATAAATATTGTAAAGTTTTTAAAAAGTTTTTCTATTTTTAATTTTGATATGCCATATAAAACATGTATTAAAAAAGAGTTAAATAATAAATTAATAATTATGATATTTTTTCTTCAAAAATAGTAGGATAAGTAGAATATAATTTTGAAAAAGAAAAGAAAAAAAGGGTTGATAAATTAGCGAAAGAAAACCAGTCACACCTTTCCCCTTGCCAGGACCAACGAAGCAGCAGCGGGAGCTATGGTACTGCACTGCTGCTTCACCGGAACTACCCTCCACTCCCTCAAACTTGCTGCAATTCCTTACTTCTCCAGAACCCTAACCTCTCGTCTAACGCCCTACTATCCAAGGCTGCTGTTCCCTCTTGCCGTTAGATCCCTTTCTGCCGCCGCCGTCCAAACTGCCTCCTCCTCCTCCGCCACCTCTACAGACGAGTATCAAGGTATTTTATATTGACGTTTTTTTAGTTTAGTTTAGTTTTATTAAAATACTAAATTTTGCGGCGGTGAATATAGTGGTGAAGCCCCAATGGAAAGCCGCAATTGATTTCAAGTGGATAAGAGATAATAAGGAGTCAGTTGCGGTTAATATTAAGAATAGGAACTCCAATGCTAATCTGGAGATTGTTCTCGAGCTCTACGAGAAGTTGCTCAGTGTTCAGAAGGTCAATTTTCTATCTCAGTTGTTCACTCTTTTGAAGATAATGTCTCAACCTTTCGATAATTTGCATTTATCTTCAAAATTCATAATTCAGTTGTGCTGTTAGTGAAACTTGTTAACTTGAGCAGTAGCTACTGCATTACTGTATAATCTTCGTGAACATTTAACATTTTACGGACATATATACATACTATAATGGAATTAATGGAAAATGGGATTCAGAAGAAGACACTTGTATGTGACTCTATAATGTGGATAACCAGAGTCATGATATAAGTTTGAAAATCCTTTATGAGGAGTATGAACATTTCTCTTATGTTTCTCTCCTGTTTTCTTATGGTTGGTCTGGGAAAGTTCCAGCCTCCCTCCTGCTAACTGTCTAAATTGTGTTTCAAAGAAGTTCAGAATTAGTTTTTCTCCCTCTCGCCAACTGTGTAAATTGCATGATAAAGAAGTTTAGAATTAGTGTTTCTCTCTCATGGCAACTGTAATTGCACTTTAAAGAAGTTCAGCGTTAGTGTTTCATACTTTTGGCAAAAATGATTGCGGATATAGGTATCAGGTGGCTGTTAATTGATTAATGGATTTGTTTTGCTGTGTACTTCTTGTTTTTTTTTTTTTTAAGTTTAAGCCATCACCTTAGGTTGTGGGCCTGAGGTGTGGGGGGTTTGGCTCAAGAGGAGGACATGGAACCTTGCCTCAAGTCTACAAAAAAAGATTGCACAAAAATCTTGCTAGGAAAGGAAGTAGCCCATGGACAATCCTTTCCAAATATCCAAAAAGAACTTTAACTAACAAAGAAGTTACATTTTTCATATCTTCTCCTAAAAGTAGGAGTTCGCCATTTATCAAGTTGAAGTAGACCCTTTGCTTCTCTATGAAGTTCTTTAAGTGAGTGATATAAGGTTCTAGTTCCACTTGTAGAGGCCATTTTAGCAAGGAGGTCTGCAGTTTGATTTGTTTCCCTGTAGCAATGAGAAATGGCATACTGGATACCACTGAGATGATTTACGATGCCACTCACAATGTGTTTGAGCTTTAGATTGTTGGTATCCTTGTTGATCAACATGTTGGAGATGACGAGAGAGTCCAATTCGATGTCTAATAGTGTGAATCGCTGTTGCATGCACCATTGTACACCAAACTTGACTGCTAAAGCTTCAGTCTGGTTATTGCTTTGACTGTGAACCGGGACAGAATAAGCCATGATGAAATCTCCTCTTTCATTCCTTACCACACCCGCTATGCCTTGTTTGTATCCTTGTAGAAACTGCCATCAGTATTGAGCTTTATCCTTCCAGCAATTGGTTTCTTCCGGCTAACAACAGTGCTTCTAACACGAGGTCTAATCTTTTCCACATTATTGCAAATATTGACCCAGCTTTCTTCAATAGCTATGTCGGGAAAGGCTTCATTAATTACAGCTTTCATATTCCAAATGCACTGTTTGATCATTTGATATAGATAGAATTTACCATTCTCTCCATATCTACAACTAGCCCAAGATTTCCATATTTCCCAACATATCATGATGGGTGTTGCTTGTAAAATCAGCTTGTGCACCATATTTCTTGGTTTAAGGCTCCACCATTTGTTGAATACTCCTCTAATTGGCATTGTATCATGTCTAATAGCCCGAGGCGCACCCATTATTTTCCACACATGTTCAGCAACCTTACCTTCGACAAATGTATGTTGTATACTATCATTTTGTGGTACCAAACAACACACACAATCCACATCTTCAATGTTCCCAAACCTTGATAAAGCTCCTCTTAAGAGGCAAATGTCCAAAAAATATCCTCCAACTGATAAAAGAGTGTTTGAAAGGAATTGATTTGTGCCACAGATTAGAGACTAAAGTGTTGATCTGTCTGTGGTTCCTAATCAAGTTCCAAGCAGAGCTATTAGAATAGTGACCATCTTCTGTATCATTCCAGATAGCATAATCTTTAATTTCATCATTTCCAAGTCCAGTAGATGTGATATGTAAAGCTACATGACTAGGAAATGTGTTATAGAGCTTCTGGACATTCCACCTGTTATTTCTCAAGAAGTCTTTACGTCTGCTTTAGCATTGTCTCGTCATAAAGTTTGGACAGATGTTGGCAAGAGCACCCATTTCTGTCCAGTTATCCCACCATAAACTGCATTTACCATTGTTAATTTTTCACCGAATGCATTTTCACTCATATCTCTTGCTCAGTGTTGTGAAAGGCGCTCGCCTTTCGCCAAAGGCGATAAGGCGAGGTCCTCACGCCTTTTCACAGTGTGGCGAGGTGAAGTCAGAAAGGCGACGTAAGGCGCCAATATGGCGATGGTGATGGCGAGGCGGCGCCTTTTTTAAATTTTTTTTTAAATAAGGTCTTACTTGATAATATTAGTCAAAATTAGGGTTTTTTTCAAACTTTCATCAGTCTCCTGTAGCGACTTCTTCTCCTCTTCTCCAGTCGAGCGTCTTCTTCTCCTTCGCGTGAGTCTGCTGCCAGGTATGACTGGTTTTTTTTCTTCTTCTTTTTAGTTTTTCTCGAATCTCGACCTCTTCTTCTTCTTCAGTTCTCTTCTTGACTTTTTCTTCTTCTCTTCTTCTCTTCTTTTCTTCTTTTCTTCTTTTCTTCTCTTCAGTTCTCTTCTTTTCTTCTTTTCTTCAGTTTCTTGTTGCTGAACCCAGGATTGTGAATCGAGCTGAAACTGCTGCTCACTGCTCTGTTTTTTATGCTCTGTTTTGTTCACTGTCACTGCTGACTGCTGTCTCTATTTAAAAAAAAATAAAAATTTAATCCTTCTATAATTATTTCTTCCCTACTTAATTTAGTTTTATAGTAATTAATATAGTATTTATTTGTCCATAAATAAGTGAACTCAATTGTCTTTTGAATTATTGGGTCTTTAAAGTTCTAGACTTTTAGTATCTAGTAGTAATAGTTTTTGAATTGAATTATTTGCTAGTATATGTTATTGCTATTGAGATTTTGGATATTTATATATGCAATTAAATATTTTTAATTTTTGGTATTAATTGGCGCGTCATTTCAAAAAGGCGAGCGCCTCGAGGCAGGCCCTTGTCGCCTTTCGCCGTCCAAAACACTGTTCTTGCTAGCAGAAGGTGTTTCCAAGCTTGTGAGTTGCCAGCATACCAGTTTTTGCCCACGACATGGATTATAGAACAATATTTAGAAAATATTTAGAGATTTCAAATAGAAAATATAAAGGAAAATCTCTAGAAGTGTTGTCTTATATTTTCTATCATGTCCCTTATATGTTGTATACTCAATAATATCAAATTATATAAAAAAAGTTGTTGTGAGAATTTTTTGCTGTAAGTAATTTCTTTCTTCATGTGGTCTATTGAACTCTACAATTTTCTAGAAATAAACTACCACAAATGTATGAAGCTTATCTTCTAGCAATATACTACTACCATTTTTTTTGCATAAAAATAATGCTAAATTTTTTATAATTAACTATACAAGACAAAGAATAGAAATAAATAAAAAAAAAGACTTATTAAAATTGTGTAATGCAACTTGATATTCTAATTGAATTGTGTGGGCCACTCAACCTAAAATTGTTTCAGTGTCATTTGAGAAAAAAGAACATGGTAGGGTCAAAATAACATTAACAAAAACATGGTGGCTTATTAAAAATTATCAATGCGCCTTTCAAGAAATAAAAAATGAAATAATTTTTTTAATGTAGCCGCAAAATGCAGATTTAGTGCGCCTTACAAGGCGCAACCGCCATGCGCCTTACAGATTTAGTGCGCCTTACAAGGCGCAACCGCCATGCGCCTTGCAAGGCTCTGACGGCCTACGCCTTGTAAGGCGCATTGAAACCTGCGCTTTGCGGCTGCCACCCTAATTTAGACGACGTTAATTTGATCGTTAGAAAGTTTCCCTTTTGGTTCTAAAATCAATTTTGTTGCCCTTTTGGAATTTTTGACAAATTTTCTTGCCCTTTCGGCTCCAAACTCTGATTTTAGCCATACTCGGCCTAGTACGCCCATTAGTGGCAGCATCCAGAGTAGGAGGAGTTCCAACAGAGTTCAATAATTGTTTAATATAATGCCAAATATGTAAGTGAAAGGGCAAACCTGGTAGAAGAACCCATGCTGGAGCTATTGGTAGATCTTCTTCTGGTTTGAAGTCAGGAGACCATTTTTGTAACCACATTTGTGCCTCATCAATCTCAGTTACACACTTAAACCAAACTGATTTGAAGTCCTCTTCATTTGTCAGGTCAATGAAAACATTGTAGTTGTCGTAAACACCAATTTTTGAAGAACCCTTAATTATAATCTTCTCCTTAAATTGGGATCTGATTTGTCAATTTGGGGTCGGGTTTTGGAAAATCTACCCACAATTTTGTATCGACACTCATCAGCCATTACTCCATAATACTCAGAAGCTTTGAAGATCACAACCGGCATTCCATCATGGACGGAGTGTCGAGCTTGGACCTTTTCCCTTTCCTGTCGAATTGAAGTCGAAGGATGAGTAGGATTTGTTGCTGGAGCAGGAATTGTACAAGCATATGATGGTTTCTCTGAGATTCCTTCTGTCATAGCATTTACCCCACAAATATGGTGATTCCCTCCTTGCGGATGTGCCGGAAGATGGCCTCCCGGAGGCTCCATCAAAGGTGGACCGTGTTAGGACACACTTCTATTAGCCGTTAATGAACGTTAGAAAAGAGGAGCGAGAAGAGAGGATTGATTGATATATCTTACGCAATGAAGTCAATAGATGTGATATGTAAAGCTACATGTCTAGGAAAGGTGTTATAGAGCTACTTCTTGTAAATTGCATTTATATTCCAGATATGACCCTGTACTCTGTAGAGATTCCTTCCTCCTGTCATCTTTCCCTCTCCTTTGCATTATAGGATAATGATACATGACAAAAGGAGCAGGATTTCTGCTCATTACCATTGTCTTGATTATTACAAAGTTTTTTAGTGCTTTGTGTTGCATTCTTAGAGCTTCGATTTATTCATAGAAGTAACACATTTACATGGTTGAATGATTTTTTGTAGAACTGGTTGTTCTCAATATTAGCTAATTGTTACTCACAGATAACAGGAGGTTGAAAAGTTACGAGCAGAGAGAAATGCAGTTGCAAACAAGATGAAAGGAAAACTAGAACCCTCAGAACGCCAGAAGCTCATTGAAGAAGGTTCATTTCTTATTTTATGTCCACCTTGAAGTTTTTGGTGGCTAGTTTATTCATTGTGTGAATTGTATTTTTCATCAGGAAAAAATCTGAAGGAAGAACTTGTTACTTTGGAAGAAGACCTACTAAAACTTACAGATGAGCTGCAGCAAGAAGCACAATCCATACCTAATATGACACATCCAGATGTTCCATTAGGAGGGGAAGATTCTTCAACAGTCAGGAAAATGGTACTTCTTATTTAATATACACAGGTGTGCAGACCACATTGTTTTGGTCCTTCTCAAGCCTCATTTACATTCCTTGTATTTCAGGTTGGTAAGCCTGCTGAGTTTAGCTTTGCTGTTAAGGACCACATCCAGCTGGGAAAAGAGCTAGATCTGTTTGATTTTGATGCTGCAGCTGAGGTATTCTTTCTCACCCAAGGCATTTGTTTTGTAACCTAGAACTAACTTAGTGGCTGTATATATTATCAATACAATCCATTTGTTTTGAAAGAAAAACCAGTCTCTTCCTCACCATGTTACCCTTTGCATACTGGACCATGTTCTTCCCAAACTCTTTCTGCTATCGAGTTATCAAACCTAATGTTGTAGCCACCATTGGCTTTCATACAGTTATGCCAAGCTGGTAGTAAATTGTGTTTGCTGGTTGAACGTTGGTCTTCCACTACTTTGTTTTTTAGCAGAGTGCTTGCATCCAAAGATCGTTGGACACGATTATGTTTG
The DNA here is from genome assembly GCF_019186545.1 of Solanum stenotomum. NCBI lineage: Eukaryota > Viridiplantae > Streptophyta > Magnoliopsida > Solanales > Solanaceae > Solanum > Solanum stenotomum. The sequence goes on from NW_026032945.1 coordinate 15,469, forward strand.
TATACCACATAGGCAACTTGACCTGCTACCACTGCTTACTTTCAGAAGATGAGTTGGTTATAGGAAATCTTGATTTAGCTTGCTTATGGTTAAGTTAAATTTGCTTTTCAGGTCAGTGGGTCGAAATTTTATTACTTGAAGAATGAAGCAGTTATTTTAGAGATGGGTCTTGTAAACTGGGCAGTTTCCGAGGCCATGAAAAGAGGTTTTACACCTCTGACAACTCCTGAGATTGTACGGTCATCTGTGGTGGAAAAATGCGGATTTCAACCCCGTGGAACAAACACTCAGGTTTGTCTTTCATTAATGTTGATGCCATTTGGATGATTTTGTCCACAATCTGTGATGTGTCCTTTTCAACTTCTGTTTGTGAACATTGCCATTGTGTCTGTAGATAGGTGTTATTACTTTGCTTGAAAATCAGATTGAGAGATAACCACAACAGCCAATTTATGGTTTATCTTGTATTTTTTTTTTAAGAGCATAATATCTTCTCTCTTTTTTGAACTGATTTTTGATGGTGAGCGAAGTTTTTACTTGAACCAAGTCTTGAGCTACCAAGGTAACCCTGGTTTACTGAAAGAAGAGTTTAATGACCTTGACATTGTTATTTGAAGCTAGAGACTTATTTTCCTCCATAGTTTGGGTTTTTAACTTCATATGCAGATTTATTAATTGATTATAGAGCAAGCTCTTTACATGAATCATAGTCATATTCTGGACCTCTTACTTGCGACATGTTAGTCTTTAGTTAAATGTATAACTATGTATATTTTACTTTTCTTTTTCATTCTTGGCATGTTTGTCATTGTTCTGGGTAGGCTTTGTGATTTTTTCACTTTTTTTTTTTGGGTGGGGGAAGGAGAAGCTGAAGCAATATCATTCACTGAAATGAATTGGTTAAATTGATTTAGCTGATGAGTGATATTTTACTAAATGACTGGTAGGTGTACTCCATCGAAAATAGTGATCAGTGCCTGATTGGCACCGCTGAAATTCCAGTAGGTGGAATACATATGGACTCCATTCTGTCTGAGTCTTCATTACCATTGAAATATGTGGCGTTCTCGCATTGCTTCCGGACGGAGGCTGGTGCTGCAGGAGCTGCAACTAGGTTTCTTGTGATTTCTTATCTTCCTGTCATTCTTTTCTTTTCCTGTCTTCCTTTTTAAAAAAATACTTTCTTTCTTTACATAATATATGATGACATATGCTATAAAGAGATAATACATATCCACATTTTGCAACTTTCATACTTAAACTACGGGGTGTTGTATTACCCCCTAAACTACTATGTTTCCAATTTAAACCCCCCCTGGAATGTCAAGTGGCATCGAAGAGTGATTTTACTCTCTTTGTGACACGTGAGAACTAAAATTAGGCAAAAAACAGCAGCCACATTGCATTTTCCCTCCACTTTTCGTATTAATTAGTCTTATTCCTCATTTGTTCCTTTTTCGTATTCAACTTTCTTGGTTTCTTTTTTCTTAATCTGAAATGTGTATGCCGTCAGAAATGCACACATTAACTTAGTTTCATTCAAGATGTTTTTTCGGAGGAAACATTGTAGTACCCGGGGTAATAATGACATCCAACAATTTAAGTATGGAAGTTGCTAAATATTGAAGAGTTCATTTTTTATTAGTTTATTATCTCATATATAAATTCCATGAGCCCACTAAATGTATTATTTACTTTAATATCTGGTTGTTCTGTGACCGTTTGTGCTTTAAGTTCTTAGTTTCATCACTGAGTGTCCATCAAAAATGGAAAATCTGCTGAAAATTNGTATTTAACTTTCTTGGTTTCTTTTTTCTTAATCTGAAATGTGTATGGCGCGAGAAATGCATACATTAACTTAGTTTCATTCAAGATGTTTTTTCGGAGGAAACATTGTAGTACAGGGGGTAATAATGACATCCAACAGTTTAAGTATGGAAGTTGCTAAATATTGAAGAGTTCAGGTTTTATTAATTTATTATCTCATATATAAATTCCATGAGCCCACTAAATGTATTATTTACTTTAATATCTAGTTGTTCTGTGACCGTTTGTGCTTTAAGTTCCTAGTTTCATCACTGAGTGTCCATCAAAAATGGAAAATCTGCTGAAAATTATATATGTGAGCACATACACAGTCATACATATATTTTTTTTCTGCATCAAGTAATTAATTACAGTGATTGGCTGCAGGGGACTTTATCGAGTTCACCAGTTCAGCAAGGTGGAGATGTTCATACTATGCCGACCAGATGAAAGTGATTCATACCATGAAGAACTCATTGAAATTGAAGAAGAGCTCTTCTCATCGCTTGGATTTCATTTCAAGTGCGAATCTTAATTTCATATATACGAGGACCAATTTATGCATGTTTAGTTAATTAGTCGATCAGTTTTGTGCAACAAACATACAGTTGTTTTTCTTTCTCCATTTCTTATAAGCAAAGCATACTGTGTGCAGGACACTGGACATGGCATCCGAGGATCTAGGTGCACCAGCATATCGTAAATTTGATGTGGAGGCGTGGATGCCAGGATTGGGCCGTTATGGTGAGGTAGGCAATGACACCAAGTCTATTTTTTTCCAGATGTACAATTATCACATATTTAACGTGGAGCTGCACTGTCCATAATTTCTGCAACTATTGGATCGTTTGGATGAAGCGGTTCGACAAAGCTAGAACAACTGAATCACTGCTCTACCTTAACTTGATTCTTTATTTTCTTTTAACAATATTCTAATCTGCTACATTCTTTGTTCAACAGATATCAAGTGCATCAAATTGTACAGATTATCAAAGCCGGCGGCTGGGAATAAGATATCGCCCCGAATCATCATCAGCAAGTCCTAAAAAGGGCAAAAATGCAGCACCGACACAGTTCGTTCACACACTAAATGCTACAGCATGTGCAGTTCCTCGAATGATAGTTTCCTTGCTTGAGAATTTTCAGCAAGAAGATGGCTCAGTTATTATTCCAGAGCCACTGAGACCATTCATGGGTGGGCTTCAGATTATTAAACCAAAACATATACAGAACTGAAACAGGAAGCACATTTAATATTAGATTCTGTATCTTTCATCATACTTTTTTCCCATCATCTTTTTCAGTAGTTTTCATGTTCAATTCGGCAGTAGATTGGACAGACGTTTAAGATGAGTTTAAGTTTATATAAAAGTTGAATATTTATCGTCATTGGAAATTGCAGATTCGCTGTTTGCTTTGAGGTTATGGCATTCTGACATAAGGTGTTTGTTTATATATCATTTTCTACTTAGATACTAGACTTGTTTACAAAAGGATTTGAACCCATGCGCGTCTATTTTTTCAGTAAAGATTGATAGCATGTTTCGTCAAGCTTTGGGAGGTCAAAAATACTTGTTTTTAAAAAGTGAGGTGTTTGGCCAAACTTTTGAAAATAAATAAGTGTTTATGTGAGTATAGAAAGTTGTTTTTCATAAGCTAAAAATGTAGCTTTTTCCTAAAAGCACTTCCGGAAAAAATACATTTTAGAAGATTGGCCAGGTTGTGAGTCATGCTGTATTCAATACTTGTCTTCGACCCCTTAATCTCTTGTTTTCACTTGCGTTGTAAGGCATTGAAAAGAAACACGAAAGAATACAGACACTACATATTATGCTCTTCTAATGAAATATGCTGTTGATTAAAGCATGAATTATCTTGAAAGATAATCCTGTTCCTGTTGGGGGACAATATGTATTGAGGCTCTACATATACAACATATATTAATGTGACTGAAAGATCTTATTGTAAATACAGTTCAAACCAAACAGTTCCTATCCCCTCTTGTGAGAAAAAAAATAATTCTCAAACCTCTCAGTTACTAATCTGCCAGTAAGCATATTTATCTCTGTTGTGCGCTGTGCATTCATAGTGCAAAAACTGCAGCTGCCACCTTTCTACAACTTGAGTTTGGTAACATCAATTTTCCTGGGAGGATAAGTATATGCCTCATAGTTTATTACTTGTCCCAAACTGCTTAATTTTGTAACAGTAGTAATCAAGTCAACCTGAAATTAGACAGATTTGCTGTTAAGGCATAGCATTAAGCATGTATTATTTTAACATTATACAATCAATAACGTGTGACTAATTATGTGGATGGAAACCAAAGGGAAAGAGAGATAACAAAGAGGAAGCAATGTCACATCTTTGTGCAAATATTCCAGGTAGTTAGTTGCTTTAATACGAGTTGTTGAACTGTTATGATGGTGGTGCATTCACACGAATAGATAGCCTCTTATTATTTATCCTTGATGAGATTATCCATAGATATTGTGAAGGTCTTTTATAAATTTAAGTAGGGAGCATATACTAGCCTCATAATCAGTACGAGACACTGTTTCCCTGCTCCTTTGGTACTTCTGAATCCAAGGAAGAACTTCTGGATCACTGGCGAGTAGGGTCTCTGTTGCAGCTTGATCAGGACCCAAGAATGCAGACATTACTGCTAACTGCACAGACATTGAAATTATAGTTAGTTACTCTTATTCATTCACTATAAAGATATTATAACGGGAAGAGAAAACATTACCAATTGATCTTGTTGGTAAATGCAAAACTACTTATTGACAACTGACAAAAGACATGCTAGAATGTATAATGCATTTGTAAATTGTTTAGCTCTTTGTTCAGACTTCAGAGTATCATTAGCTAAATGCTGGAATGATGGATTGAACCTTAATGTTTTGTTTTTCGGTTACTTCAGGTGGAAACATTACAAATAGATATCGTACCTTCGCCAAAACTAAGAAGGAAAATATGTCAATTACCAAATTGATTTTTTTCTATAAGTTGCAGAACTATTTTTTGGCACCTAACAAGGACACATAAAAGTAACTTTTTTTTTTTTTTGTAAATTGTTCTACAGTTTGTCTAGAGTATCAGCTATATTATCTTTGTAATTGTGGATGAGCATTAATGTTTTTATTTTCTTTAAGCAAGCAGGACGTGCATGCCCGGAGACTTTTTAACTTTCAGTTGATACATCATTCTTATCTGGTTCTGAAAAATTAGGGGAACATGTTTTTTCTGTCCTTGCTTTTGAAATTTGGCAGTCTACTGACTGCACATAGACACAAAGTTCAATGTGGATTACAAGCTAATGGAGGAATGCTTATGGCAGTATTCTGCAGCAGTAGCAAAGCTGAGGGTCTACTCCGTCTAGTAAGGTCATTCCTCCTATCTTTCCCATTTTTAGTATTTACTACTTGAAAGAATTGCTAAAGGGATCCCAATTATTTATCCTCCAAAAGGAGATGTTACCATAACTAGGTCCAAAATGTACAAATATGCTGTCCCAAGTAGTAACTACTCTTTTACCTGACGAGGGCCCAAGCCAACAGCTTTGAACTTGTCTTTCATTTCCTGCACACTTGCTTTATCCCACTGAGGCACCCTTCCCTCTGGATCAGGCTCCTGGGCATCTGACCTCCCAAATATCCTATCAAATTGGCCCCACTGTGGACAGAGAAAAATACACAATCAATCTTAAGCGACAACTTCCTTTTTTGGAGATAAATAACCTGAAGGAACTACTTAATCGAATAACCATACAGGTACTAAATGATCGACATTTCTCTTCATTTTGCTCAAAGTGTTTTTACAAGTGAAGTTTCACAAGTCATGATATATAATTGACGTTTCTATTGTAACTTTAAGAATCAGAAACTGAGGTTATATTATACTGTGCATTATTCAGATGTGGAAAGAACATAAATTAGTTTGAGCACCCTTTTAATTGCCTCTCCTCTACTGTGTTCATGGCCTCTCTCTCACAACATTTTCTGTTATCTTGTTTTGTCAGTTCAGAATAGGATCTTCAAGACATTAAGTAATATAAAGGGGAAATCCATGGAGTTCAAAGATAACAATGTTTCTGCACTAATCAGGGAAATTAAATACATCCAAAGAAAGCTAACCTGTCCATTAGAACCATATGCAGAGTACAACAAAGTCCCCTTCTCTACATTACCACCACATTTGCTAATTGCAGAAGCGATAAAGGTTGATTTGACTGCACTTTGTGCTGCATCAAGCAAAAAAAACGCAAGTGACAAAATTAAATCCATCAGACCACCTCCCATCAATTTTATAAATTAAGCAAGAACATGAATTTGTTGGTAAAACTCCTCTAAGGTGTATTCATATTAATGATGCTTGTTTAACAGAAGCATAAAGCTAAACATATAACAAAACTAGCATCGATCTAAAATCACTTACCGGCAAATTGGATGAGATCTGCATATGAGATTGGTCCACCTTTGGAATCTGAATCTATAACCTTCTTTGATTCCTCCAACAAATTCAAAGCAGCATCAAGCCCCTTATTTTCTGGTCTGCTGATCTCTGAGCTTCACATAGGGAATAAGGGTACAAGAAAGATGAATAAAAGGCAAGGTAATATCTCAATGGTCAATCAACTTTCAGCAAAAAGTGAGATCTCATCCTATAACATGACACTTGATGCAGATAATTAGCCAAGCTAATGAACACAGTTCATATATCCATAACATTTCCATCAAGTTTGAGTCTATGACAGTAGAAGTCCTGAAACCTAACAGAGAACTTAAATGCATTTGGATTGAAGAAAACATGACCAGACAATGGCGAAAGCAGGATTTTCATTGAGAGATTCATAAAGTAAATAAAATAGACACACGAAATTCAACATCTAGTATACATATATAAATTTTCTTTGGTGAAGGGTATTCGATGAACCCCCCTTCTAGAGACGGATTCATGATTTTTTATGAGTTCCTACCACGACCTCAAGTTAATACTCAATAAGAGCTGTTTTAACAGTCAAATATTTATGATTATTTAATAGATTTCATTATATATTTATGTGTGTGTGTGAGCAAAAATACTGGGTTCACATGAACCCATAGTTAGGCCTCTACACCCGCCCCCTAGCTCCGCCACTGTGACCAGAGTCTTTTTTATCCAGTTTCAACTTAAAAAACAGGAGATACAAAAATGTTACATCTGACTTCATGGGAGTATAACACTTTATCCAAGGCAATAGGTTGATGAAAAGAAAGTACCTGAAACGTATGGATCCATTGGGACCCCCGGTTTTTGTTGCCTGCAAAATATTCCTCAATTACACAAGTCTTTTACTTTTCTCAGTCAAGATAAAGGAGATAATGGTCTCTGACCTTATCATATGTTATGGCATCGTTAAGTGCTAAAGTTAGTAAGGATGGAATTATATCCGGATTTGCCTGGAAGAAAACAAAGACAAATAAGGTATAGAAAACTTTTAGAATTTGTATGTTCAACTTGAGTAATTAGCATCTGTTATTAAAGATTCACCTTTATAGCATCATAAAGAGTCAGTTTGATCTTTGCTGTAAATAAAGAAAAAAGGAATCTCAGTTCACTAAAATGAAGCATGCCGGATTTGCTTGTGAGAAGAAAATGAAGACTTTGCCAAGCTTACATTGAAAATCTGACCGCTGTCTGCGTTGTATCAAATCAGCAGCATTAGCTACTTCGATGAATGCACTGGATCTTGCTATCAAGTCCTAACAGAAATTACAGCTGAAAGTAATTATAACCTCAACACTCTTATATTGTTAGATGAGATAACAGTCCATAATGTAAATTTGTAAAATCTATAACTGCATATACATTTGACCACAATATAAATTTGTTAATTTATAGCTACATATGCATTTGAATTGTTTTTTCAACAATCACTTTATCTCTAGTTGTACAATTTTCCATCTATCTTACGTAGACTACTTTGAGTTTATCTGCATGTAAGCACTTTCTTTTTTCTTCCAAAAGATAACTTGTACTAAAATGATAAGTTCTTAAAACAAAAGGTGCTGGAGAAGTTTGTGCCTCCTTGAATTCTGAAAATAGAGAAGAAACTAGTATAGTTACCTTCAGTCAGAGAAAGAAAGTGCAGACAAGTATAACCTGTTAGTACTAATAGTTACTCACTCCGTCCTAATTTAGTTGGTTTTTAATTGGAAATTAGACATTTTTACTCATTGTTAGACACAACGTACGTGCTCACAGTGCATATTGGATTGCACTACATGACAACATGTTGAAGTTCAACTCATTTCTTCTGTTGACAGTTAATGTTAACATGTTAGACACAATTGATGTGTTCAAGATGCACATTGGATGATCACAATACACTACATTGTTGAAGTTTAACTCATTTCTTTCAACAAAGCAATCCTGCTTAAATGGAAATAAAGGACTCACCATGCCTACTGCTGCTCCAACAGATTGAAGAATATCACGTCTATGAAAGCGATCCTCAATATTAAGCTCTGATCCAATCTTGCAACAAATCATACCCTGCATTGCTCACAAACAAAAAAAGAAAATAAAAAACAGTCAATACCACTTTGGAGAAAAAATTAAATTCACTTAGTACAATGGGGGTTGATTACTTAGACCACTCAATTAATAGTTATTATCTCAGAAAATCATCATTCTTCTTGATTTCAATTTTCTTCAACAACAACAATAAAAAAAACGACTTCCTAAGATAATAACTATCTATAGAGTGACCATCTAAGAAATCAACTTGTACAATGGGCAACATTCATCCCAACCTCACAACTTTCCATCCATTCCATGACTTGTACTAACAAAATAACTCATAAAGTTACAATCTTTATTATGTTAGTGGCAAGAGAAACAAATGTAAGTGATCATGAATAGAATAGCATGCAAGTAAAGATTTTTAAAAAAACCCAATAGCATTAATTTCAAGAAAACATGAGGTAAAGCACATAGAAGTTCAGCATTTCAAAGAAGTAAGAAAAAGAGAGAGGATTACAGGTTGAGGAGGGTGGTGTCTTGAGGCATTGCTAATGGAAGATGGTGAAGGAATCAATGAAACCAAAGAGGGAAGTGTTGAAGCAAAAGAGACCATTCCTTCTGTGTTGCTATTAATTTCAAGATTCTGTGTGTGCAGCACAGGGGAGAAGAAGAAATTGAAAGATAGAAATGGTTGGAAGAGTAGTGAAGGAGAGAGGATAGTGATGAGTGAGTGGGGCCTTCAAAATCTTTAGTTGTGTTGTGTTGAAGACAATTGTGTTATCCTATCCAAACTCCAAGTTAGATTCTAAATTTAAAAATAATTATAATGTCATTTTTTAACCCTTTCTTTATAATTTTAAATAAAATACTTTTTCCTTTTCTTTGCAAAAATATATAACTAAACATAATTCCTTCTTAAAAAATTTCAAATAAAATACGAAAATATTATATTTCTATGACCAACATGTTTTGCCAAATTTATGGGAGACCCAAAAATATTTATTTATGGTAATAGAAACTACTTTCGCCGAAATTTGCCCTTTTTTTTTTTCCGTCTCTCTCAAATTCACTATTGATAATAATTTGATATCTTGAGCTATTTATCTTTGTTCGTCATCTCCGCCTGCTTGATCTTCAGGTCAGTATTATATCTCTCTGCTCTATTTACCTTTTTTTTTCTTCAGTTCGGAGTATTTGATTTGGACCTAGGGTTATAAACTGGTGAATTTGTGTATTTTCCAATTTGTACTTGTGGTAATTGAACATAACTTCTTATAGGGTTCTTTTTGATATATCGAAGGAGTAGGGCTTCAATTTAGTTCGTTTTGATCTTTCGAGCACCTCTCTGCATTCAATAGTTGGTTAAATGATTTGATTTGTTGGAGCTGCAGCATCATAAGCAAATTATATTGTTAGATTTTTGTTGTGAGCGTCCTGTTTGGATAAGCCATCTTGGATTGATTCTTGACGTAATGACATCAGAAATTAGTACACTCTACATAGGAATTTTACTGCTCAATTGTATTTTCATGTTGATGATATTGGTAAATATCAGTTATAGTTTGTTGTTTCGGTTTAATGTCTAACTTTTGGCTGCATTTTGATATTTATACCGTTCTATAGTAGCATAAAGAGGGAAGAATAAGGTCTTTCATTTACTACATTTTCTTAGCTAAAAAGACTGGAATTTTACAATATTCTTACTCTTCTTTGCTTCATGATTAATGACTCCAAGCATTAGTTATATGGTATAGTTGTTACAAATTACCAACTTCTTACTATAGCTGAATGTTTCACAAAACACTTCTTATTTTGACTAATAAATGAATAGATATTGAAGCTGTGCAAGTTGCTCAAAAGAGTTCGGTTACTCTGTGTTTTACCTGTCTGAATTTTATTTGTGATTTGTAGATGATTTGGGAAATTTAGGAAATCTTATGGCGGATAGGGCTTATGAAAGGCACTCAGCTGACTACTTATGTCTCTGTATGTTAAAAAGGGTATTTCACGGTTGTACTCCAGTTTGTGCAACTTCTATGTTTGTTGAACTTGAGTTTGTGGTTGTGGGTAGCCTTAGGGATTATGAAGAATGAAAAGAATTGGAGGAGGGACAGAAGGTAGGGTCTATTGTTGCGGAGTAGAGAGGCCTGACGACTAATTACATTAACCTTAAAGATGACTGAACCTAATACTAAAAGTTTTCAAACAATCATGCAGCCTCACCTAATCTTCAAAATAAAGTTTGCAATTGCTTAATAATGAGGTGGATAGTTAATACAGGATCAGCATACCTATATTGTGGAACTTGGAACAAACAGTCAGGAACTTGACTGGCAAGACAAATAAAGCAAGCTGGCAAGACCAATTAAAGCGTGTTGCTTGTGAACTGATAGAGTCTCGCATTTCTTTTTCTCCTATAAGAAAAACTTATTATACTTCAAATAGTCCAAGAAAAGTTGAGTTGTGAGACAATTGGTGCAGAACCAATGAATGTACATGCTTCATGTGCTGAGTTCATTTCCCTAGCCTGTGGAAATGCAATCTGCTTTATAGAAACAGATATATAGATTTTCTAATTTGTTAATATTAGTTGCTTCATATTCAATTTGTTGCTGCGGCTTCATATATTGTATTCTGGCCACAAAGTAACACAAAAATTTAAAAGGAAAAATAAAGACTAAAGCTTTGATGGTAAACTGGAGTAATATATATATAATAGCTGCACAAATCTAACTACTAGGTCCTATCCTACGGGGAATACAAGCAATTAGTTGGTGATTTGAGACAGATAGTTGAAATATTGATGACTTCTCATGTGGAATCAGTCAAACCTAAGGTCCAGTCCTTCCTAGCAAGCCCGTAAGATATTAATGGGTCTAAATCAAAAAGGTAACTACAATGTTAAATGAAGAGACAGCTTAGAGTATTTGCATACACCTTGTAGTTATTCTTATCCAACAATATATCAAAAGATATCAGGATATAAAAGACAAGCCCTTCACACTTTTTCCACAATGTTGTAGAGTTGAGAGTGGTATAGATGTCAAAGTGATAATTAGGATATTAATTCGGGTATCCAAAATAAGCAAATAATATTCTAGAGATCCTCTTTAATGATGAATTGGAAAACAGTTTTGAGTCCATGCTGCCTTGGTACACACAAGGCGTTTCTTTTTGTTGGAACTATTTTACTTAAGAGATATATCACATAATCAAAAAGGTAAGATAGGAACCCTATTTTGAAGAGGAGTCCTACTGTGAATGCTAGGAAGCTTGGTAGACGAAAGAATTGCTAACATATATGTAAAGCACATGACTCTCAAATTTATATATCAAAACACTTTTTTTTTTGAGACAGCAACAATAGACCACTTACTTCTTTTTGATCAGGTAAAAGATTTTGTTAACAATAGCAGTGCCAACTTGGCCGTATACATGAGGTATACCCAAAAAAAAAAGAAGGGAAACGTACAAAATATGGTTCTCTCCAATAGACACCCAACTCTTTATACAAATAGGAACTTCATTGGTGCACCAAAAGAAAATAAGGGATCGGAGAGTACTCAAATGAGCAAAGCTCGTCTCCACCCCTTCAAAAGCTCCCCTATTTCTCTCCCTCCAAACGACCCACATAAAAACTAGAGGAGTAACATTCCATTCCTTGTGTCTTCTTCTCCTAGCTCCACTCTTCCAGCTGAACATCAACACCTCCACGGATCTTGGCATTACCCAAGAACACCAAACCATCTAAAGAAATCCCCCCATAACCTTGTAGCGAATTTGCAATGTAACAGAATGTGGTCCACATCCTCACCCTCCTCCATTCAAAGAAAACACTAGCTCGTAAATGCAACCTTCTGTTTCCTAAGATTCTCTGGTAGAAAAATCGCCCCTCTAGTATCTAAGCGAAGAAGCACACGTTTCTGGGCATCTTAGGAATCCAGACCGAGGCATGTGGAAAACTAACCTCTGCCCTGACCAGAAGCTTCTCATAGAAGGACTTAACTGAGAGCGAATTGTTATTCCCAACTCCAACTCCCAGTATCGGGTCTGTCAATCAGCTGGAAGACCTTTAATGATACAAGTTAAAGTAAAGTTTCAGTGGGATATTGCGTATTCAGTTGATTGCATACAAAGATATATTATTACAATATACGTTTGTATGCATTTCTTTGCTTTCCAGGACTATCTACATAATATGGTTCTTCGTTTTTAAGAGTTCAAGAAATTTGCTACTTCATCAAAAGTATATTTTTTTGGGATCCGATGCGGACACAGTTGAGATTCAGACATGTTGCATATTATTCTAGTTTATGTTTTGTTTTCAGCATTTCTATAGATTATTCTAACCAACAGTTAATACACATTATTAGCAGCATATAGTTACTTATTGCTTTTATTTTTGAGAAAATAGCCAAAATCCCCCTCAACCTATTAGCCAATTCTCAACTACACACTTATTCTATTACCTCCCTAAACTTTTTAAATATGGAATAATCACCTCCCTAAAAAGTCATAACCAGTTTTATGTCAAAGGTGTGCAGCACACGCGATAAATCACTGTACATTCATTTTTTTTTTATTCTTTTTCTTTTTTTTCTTGTGAAATATAAACCTAATCAAAATATTAATTTAATAATCCCCTGTAAGATTATGTAAAGTTTCCATTTTTATCAAAGGTAGAAATTAAAATTTACAAAAAAATGCTTTCAAATAGAGATTGTTTTTCCAAAATACTAATGATTTCTTTAGAGAATAATAAGAGAAAATGAGGAAAAAAATTTCTACACCAAATTAAAGAAGAAGAACAACTCCATAGCTAGTCTACATAAACTTTCAATTTGAAATCGAACCCAAAAACAAAAATCCACAAATAAGAATTCACAAATGTGGGAGTGAAAAACAAATTTGGTAGAATGGAATTAGAAAGTGAAATTTCAAATTCACCATTGTTGGTTCATTTTGGTTTGACTTCTTTTTATTATTTTATTTTTTTGCTGAAATTATGAGGGGTTTAAGAAAAAACTTGAACTCCATTTTTGAGCTTCATATATGAAAGTTTCTTATGAGTTAGGTGATTGTTGTTACTAAAACGGTTGATGTATGATTAACTAAGCATAAATCAGTAGCTACAAACTGATTTGGAGTTCCTAGAGACGAAATTTAGAAGACCACCATTGAAGGACTTTGAGAAAAACTTGAAGAAATCATGAAATGGGTATAACAATTTTTTGATATAAGAAAAGGGAAAGAATTAAAAAGAAATGAATTAATTATATAATCTCCAATGAGAGGCTGCCACATGGACTATTTAATTCAATTTTAGTCATTTAATGTCTTTTTGTTGAACCCTTACGCGCCTACAAGAGGTGTATTCACCTTCTTGGACAGGTCAGCGTTTAAGGGTCACAAAATATCGAAAATAAAAAGTTCAGGGGGGGTAATAGGACCCCCGTGAAATATAAGTGTGTAGTTGAAAATTGGTCAATAGGTTAGGGAGGCATTTGGCTATTTTCTCTTTATTTTTAGATATACTAGACCATATGCACTATCCTTGTGGAAGTAAAAGTTGTCATATCATATTTGTTTTTATTTTACTCCATTACTCGACTAATATTCAAATTGTTTCATCTATTTCTTCAAATAATGATGTTGCAAAAGTTCTTTTTCAATTTACTCTAAATTCGAACTTTAAATAGTTTTAACCATATCAATTGGCCATCTGATAATCATCACCTCCTGTTAGCATATGTATAGTTGAAGCTCTGTGAAAGAGTGAGAAGTTGCTACTAACTTTGAGAATCATGTATTTTACTAGATTGGTTATTTCAAGTATACTAATGCAGACTTGAGTGTATTCCGTTGTGTAAGAATATTTAAACTAACTTTTTTGGCGCTCTAAAAGGAAAATGGTTATAGTGATACAACAACCACTACCTTTACCATAATAATCAGGCTTTGAGATCTGTGACTTTGTGCCAAAATTTGCTTTACACTTCCTTGCATCCGGTATGATTGCATGAAAGCAGATGAGCCACACAATCACTTGTTAAGTGCCTCTGCTGGTAAGAGCTGTTTTAATCTAGCTTTTGACTCTGTGTACTTGAACTTCAAAAACTAATTAAAATTTAGAACACTATGATAAACGTGTTTATCTGGTAATGTTCATTTTCAAAACAGAAAACTATGATAAACTAGCATATTATCTACATGTTTAATTTTTGTTAATTTATATGGATTTTTCTTTAACGAAGTCTGTGAGAATATCTCAATCATGCCCCTCAATTGGTAACACTACTTAGTGATTGTCGAGTGCTGGTAACTGTGCTACTTCTATGTCTTTCTTTCCCTTGTAATGGACTTTGCTGATACTTTTTATTCTTCTTGTTTGTTAGCTTTCTGACTGGATTAATTACTTTTGCAGGAAGTTGTGGACACCTTACCATACGACAAAACTATTGATTTTCTGAGGTTTCTCATAGAACTCAACCAACTTACGGATATCAAGAAACTTGTAAAGCAAAGCGACATAGAGAAGACCTTGCTTTGCAGTCTTTAATGTGAATTAAATCCTAAACCTTTGACGTCCTCATTTTTTAAAGATATAAACAGGGAGATTTCACACACCGTTCAGAAATAATGGCTTCGTTTGGATCTCTTAAGCAGGCTATATTTGATAGACAAACAAGAAAACAGCAATACCAAGATCACATACGAGGCCTGAATGCTTATGATCGCCACAAGAAATTCCTCAATGATTATGTTGGATTTTATGGAAGAGAGAGATCCACACAAGAAAAGTTGCCTGTTAGAACAGATCAGGATACTCTTAAAGAAGGATACCGATTCATACGAACTGAGGAAGATGATATGAATCCATCTTGGGAGCAAAGGCTGGTGAAGCGCTACTATGACAAGCTATTCAAAGAATATTGTATAGCTGATATGACACACTATAAGAGTGGCAAGATTGGTCTGAGATGGAGGACCGAAAAGGAAGTGACATCTGGTAAAGGGCATTTTGTCTGTGGTAACAAACACTGCAGTGAGAGAGATGGTCTAGCAAGCTACGAGGTGAATTTTTCATATGTTGAAGCAGAAGAAAACAAACAAGCCCTGGTGAAATTGGTAGCCTGTGAGAGATGTGCAGAAAAGCTTCTTTATAAAAAGAGGAAAGAGAAGGATCAATCTAGAGAAGACCTGAAAGATAAGCATCGAAGGAAAAGGGGAAGATCTGTGAGTGATGATGAACATAAGGATGATAATTACGAACGAAGGAAAATGGGAAGATCTGTGAGTGATGATGAAAATAAGGATGATAATTACAAACGAAGGAAAAATAAAAGATCTGTAAGTGATGATGATACTAAGGATGATAATTACGAACGAAGGAAAGGAAGGAGTAGAGAGTCAAAGGCTCCAACTTCATCTGATAATCCGGATAATGAGAATATGGATGAGTATCTGGAGGGAATGTTTCCTTGACAGGAGGCTACTAATGTTTTTGTAGAATTTTGAAGTTTTCATTAAATTTGTTTAGATTGCACCTAGGTATTTTTGTCTGGACAATGGAGAGGAAATTTGGTAGGAAAAGCTCGAGTAAGGTCGTATTTTTGAAAGGCTAGACTGGTTAAGAAATACATGAAGGAACCTGGAAACGCTGGAAGTGGGGAGCTCATGTATTCTATTGGGTTGTCTGATCATCCATGTAAAATCAAGAAGTGTAGCAAGTGATGTTTCTACTTAGTTTTCAACAGTTTTTTTGCTAATAAGTAGCTCCTCGGAATGTAAATATATGATCCATGTACACTTATGTAGGTTATGAAGTTTACTCCGTTGACCTAATGGATGTCTCATCTTCAATATTGTAGATCAATTTAACGCACAATGGCACAAGTTCATTGAAAACGTAAGCCTGTATGGTTTGTGTAATTTTAATAGGCAGTGAAATTCATGATAGTTTGCTGCTTGTCAAGTACCCGCTGGGCTTCATTGGTTATCAAAAAGGATGAAAATGGACTTCACCTTTGGTATTTGTGAAAATAGTTGTTCAGTTAAATATGCACTGCTATTTAACTATTTCAATCATGTGTCTCAACTCTCAAGTAACTGTATTTAAGTCAAAAGTAGCACTTATAAATTGCACAATTCCAAGTACCATGTACAAAGAGACTAATTAGGGGGAGAGTTGAATTGATTAGCTTTCTTTTGTTGAGAATGTCAAGAATAAACAGATACACCCAAAAAAGAAGGAAAAAAAAGAGCTAAATGTAAATAAGAAAACAGACATCTCCATAATGAGACCCTCCATCTATACAAGTGTGACATTTTATACTCTTAATTTTGACTTGATCAACTTCCCCCTCATGGAAAGCCTCATCTCAATCAAACTCCTCTCTCTGCTGAATGGAGACACCTATTTTCTTCAATCATCTACACCTATAAAGTCACTTGGAACAATCTCTTCTCATTGTTTATGTACATTTCGCATGCTAATCAGCTCGTTGCCTGCTCCAGCGTCAATAAAATAAGACTGAAACAGCAGCACTAATGCAACACATGGGTCTTGTGTTTTCATCTTAACTACCTGATACTTTGAGAATTATTCATGTATGACGATTCCTTTCGACATAAACAGTCTGGTAGAGGATTTACATAGAATGCCTCCTCTGAACGAAACCTATCCGTTCCCTTTGTACCTGAAATTGGCCCTTTCCTCTTTCTTGGCGATCCTTGCCTGCACAATTAAAAATAATAATTAAAAAAAAATAGATTAGATACCATTGTATTGGTTCTTGGCAAAAGTTCTCATATCTTCAATCTAATGACCATAAGAAAAATGAGTTTATGCAATGCAGATGGAACAACATAATAGAACCGAGATCCAAGAGGCACTCTAATTGTCACAAGGTTTCAAAGATCTACTGAAGAAGTAGTAAACAGTACTCAAAATTGTAATTTCAGTTTTCATCTCTAAAAATGGAAGCGAAAAAGATTTCACTCGTTACTGGCCAGGGCCAGGAAAAAACTTCTACATCCAGTTGCAAGCCTTTCCCAAACACACAACAAAGAAAGTGCATCATCAGACTCCGGAAAGATAGGACAAGAATAATTGCAAACAGATAACTGTTAGAATTCATATAGATATATAACCACTACATCAGCAGGACCTTCATCAGCACCTTGATTATATTTCACAAACAGAAAATAATCTCTACATTTGACATACCGCCTCCTGTGGGTTTCAATAATGCGATTGGACAGTTTCTTCCCTTCTTTCATCGTACCCTGGTCAATTTTGTCAAAAAGCCGGACAAGAGTTCTCCTGGTGATTACAAGGAAATTATTAGCAGGAGATAGTTATAATCCTCCAAGCAGACTAAATACTAAGTGGGAACTAAAAGATACTGAATATAGCATGTGTAGAAAGGAGGTCTTGCCTATCAGGAGATATTGTTTTCCTATGCCCCAGAAATCGACGATGCCCCTCAACTGCTCTTGCCATATTTCCCGAGTACGTAGGAATGAATATGTCACTCTCTATCGACACGATATAGTCTAGGGCAGCCAATTGAGATGCATGATTGACAAATGGCTCAAGCTCCTCAATAGAAGCCAACTTTTCCTGCAAGAAAGATGCAAATCACTCTTTAAGTAAGCGGAGCCTATCACATAGATCAGAAGTACTTTGTTTTGAGATTATATGGCTTCTATGGAAATCTGCTTCATACATTGGGGATCGAGAACAGAAGGAACACACCTTGGCAGATTGAAATCACTAAATTGATATTCAATTAAACTTCAAAAGCGAAAAAGGTAAATAAACAATTGGTTCGTGCCAATATTGATGCTGCAGATTCAGCACCTGAACAGACTAAACAAATAAGTCTCTTTGGGATCTCAAGAAGCATCAAACAAGAAGATGGACTCCCTGACTGAAAAACAATGAATTTAATTTGGTGAGTATAGCTGAAGTTTTTTAGACACTTCGCTCATCTCAATGGGGACACCACAATTGCCATTTCAAATATTGACAGAGCTTGAAATGGATATCCAAGTAACCTGATTTGTTTATGACAGATTACAGTTAAAATTTTACGAATCTTTCAAAAGATCCAAAACAAATTCTATTATCTTTTCCCTGTTCTGTTCTATTAACTTGCTGATGAGCACAAATTGTTTTTGCATAACACAAAAACAAAGATCCACACATACTGCTATAAAGAATGACAATATCAATATTTAGCAAAATTTGTGGATGCTTTTATTCTAATTCACTCTAAGGAAATGTTCAGATTATTATGCTGACTGGACCAACTTAAGTTGTACTAGCTATGTTTTTCAAATGCATATACAGACATTGAGGCCAAGAATTGAGCACATCGAGTATTTGAATTAGTTTCATGTGATCCCCCCACTAGTCTACGTGGAACAATTTTTATCTTTTAGTTTAGTTTAATTTGAATGTAAAATAACTCTAGAGTTGTGTACTAAATGGACTTGACTCAATGTACTTACAGTTGAGTGTTGGTTATTGTTTTCATCATCATGTTTAAGTTGTTGAGACACTATTGCTTGTTTAAAGATATTAAGTATTGCCTTGAGGTTGATGAACGAGTCCATCAGGTTCTGGGTCATGTGCCCAATTTGGGTGTTTTTTTTTGGATCAACTCGGGTGGTGATATGATGTGTTCAATAGCGCCCACACCAAAATTATTTCATCGTGTTGAAACTATCTACAGGCTCATTTCAAATTCTTCCAAGTTTTGACCACTTATCATACCTTCTGAGTTCATGGGCATGGACATTCATAAAATCCACTAGAAGTTACATAGAAATCCTCAATCATGTGAGATATCTAACTAACAAAAACCATCCAAGACATTTTAAGCAACAATCCAAGGAAGGTTTGCATACCTTATTCATTAATAAGGGGTAGCGCAACAACATATCAGACATATGGGAATCACCCCCATATATCTCTCCAGCAGCAATATATATAGGAGTGTTTGATGGAAATCCAAGACCGGAAAGGAATAGTCCAACTTCTCTTGGAGTTAATGGACAATAACCTTTACTTCTCTGTTCTACAGGGTCAATTTCTTTCACCTTCCACCATGTAGTGTTTTCCCTACAAATGATCAAGATAATGAAATGACCATCATCAGATTACAAATTCAAACAATCTAGTCAATGGCATGCTACTAATTCAAATAAAAGTAAAGAGAGAACATTTCTAAAAGCTTGGTGGATGTGACAGGGGAAGGGCTCCAATTCAGGCCAATCACTACACATAGAAACAAACAAGCACCAACATCATAGATTTCTTTTTAGAAGAAATGTACCAATCAGAATGGCATCCAGAGATCCTTTTCTTTGTGAATGTTCCTTTTTCTTTTAACTAACTTCTTGAAATTGGTGGTTTTAAAGTTTGTTTACTATACAATTGAACCCCACAGGAACAAAAATAGGAGACCAGTGAGCTAGGCCTCTCACACGTGTCTAATAATCAAGCAAAATGAAAGCATATGGTTGATGTTCAACCTGTTAAAATCTGTTCTTGCTTCTTAGCAGACAAACTTTTGTTTGAAGAGGTCAGATTTTACCCAACAATTAATCACAAGCACATGCTCTGGCTATCAAATAACTATACGTCATAATAATCTACCTAATTGCCTTCAGTTCGTCAGCTTCTTCTGGGGATAGATCATGTGTGCATCCACTAAAAGCAAGCATGTCCTTTTCAAATCGCAAATGTAAAGCAATATAGGGGCCATATGATCTCATCCGATCAACCAACATCTGTAAATAGAAGTTGAATCAATGAAATAGATCAGGCAACGAAACACTTGAACATGTTTTTGAACTAAGCATCAATAAGTGGTAACCTTTCCCATTGCTTCAATCTTGGGAGCAAATCGAAGGGCTTCATAACAAGCTCGACACCGCAGCTTCTGAATATCAGGAGGCAGGTTATTATTCGCCAACCTTGAATCAGACTTGGCAGCTCGAATGATCTAAAAGATTAGATTGCATCCATTAGTTACAAATGAACATTATTGCTTGCTTGGTACACAAATTCGTTTTATGTACCTGGTATTCATCCCACAGTCGTGCAATCTCTTCCTCATAGTAATCCACACCAGACCAACTCCTAAAATGTTTAACTGCTTTAGTTGCAGATGCCAGTCCCTTCGGTAGCTTTTTGACAACATTTACATCGTTTTTCAAAGAATTAATAAAATGGTCTTCATCAAAGACATCGGAGAAGTTGCTGCAATTCAGGCATAGAAGAATAAATTTTACCAGTTTATGCAGCAAGTATAATACACACAATCCTTACGGATGTTGATCCCCTTGCAACTAACAGTTCAAAATGAGCATATGAAACCACAAAAGAAATTGCTCACTAAAGGACACTACGCACCTAGAGTCCTGCCAAAATGAGCGCTTATCAAGCTCAGGGATCACAAGGGTAGCATTTATGATACGAGCAACAGCAACCATGTCACATATCTGCAATATAACAACCTTTTCTTTCAGCAAAAAGCCACCAAACAATGACAAGTAAATGTTTTATGCATACACTGTGAGAACTTTACATGGATGACATAATTTTCATGAATCCACAATAAAACAAAAAAAATATTCATTAAGGACCAATCACCTTATAAAGAAACGAATTAACATGTATACTGGTTTAGGGGAGATGAATTGTCTTCTAGAAGATTTGAAATGTAAACCAAATGCTAGAAATAAGGGACATAAGACATATCCATTGAAGAAACTCATACTGAATTAGATTATGAGTAATTAAAGATGCATATTTGACATAACAGACTTCCACTCATCCTCCTCCCACCAAAACACAACTTCATTTCCTCAAGAGTAAAAGTAGTGCCTGGTGATAGATTGGCTTGGGTTATGATCACCAGCCATCAGTTATTCAAAAAAAATGAATGAAAGAAGTTAAGTCATAGCACTAAACTTCTTGAATAATTTCTTTCCTTCAAAAGAACAAATCCTAACTTCTAATAATTAGTAAAGGATTAATTCCAAAACTTATGTTTTAGTCATTTGGATCTTTAAATAAAGAGAGACCTCAACAGTCTGAAACATACTTCAAATTTAGTGTATTGTCCAACAACATAAATATTCCAGTGGAGCATGATACTAAAAGGAAATAATAATCCTGAAATTTAAGAGAAACAGACATCATTTATATGTGAAAAGGAACAGAGATGCAAGGAATACAGACCCCAGCTCTCATCTGATTGAGCCCACCATTGGCATGAACCAGCAGGTAGCCTCGAGACTCTGGAGGAACTGGAGGTAAATTGCAAATAAAGATAAGCAACATAGAAAAATCATATACATTTGATTCAAGAAAGCACAAAGCTACTCTCTAATATTGGATTGTATGGGAACAAGGAATTGCTTACGTGTATATAATGGACTTGCAGCAACGCAAGGAACATGGTCGCGATTTGGGGGTGGTTTCCATAACTTTTCCAAACTCCCATTCCGACTTGCAACATCTAACTGTCAAATCTAAAGGAGTGAACATGAAATATGCATAACTACATATTTACATAGTCCTATGTCGAATGTCTACAAACATATGTCAAATCATACCAGACCAAACACTAATTCCATCATAAACTCAATTTACTTATTTAAGAAAGAATATTTTTTCCATACCCCCACAAAGTGGAATTACACAGGGTATGCTGTTGCTGAGAGATAAAATCGAAATATATATATTTGAGGGAGTATAAAACCTTGCGAGCAGCGAGAGGAGCCTTTGGCAAATGGGGTGGGGCAAGTTCTTGAATCCAGCTTCGTTCTCTACTCAACTTTTGGGATGAAAATTCATGTTGCTATAACAATAAAACACCCCAGATCAGTACCTAAACCTTGAAGGACAACCATAACCGCGAACAAATGTCAAAATGAAAGAAATACTGAAAAAGTATTTTCAGCATCAACCATCACCACAAAACAGGAAAATTTTGACAAAATCCAGAAAATTAATGATACAATTGAATTTCTAGTAAGCATTGATAGTTACAGCTTATTTTAGATCAACAAATAAACCCACTTGAAATCCCTTATCTTTTGAGAAATGAAATAGCCCTAGTTTCTAGCTTAGCTTATAATTTCACCCTGTTTTCGCCTTCCCTGCATTATTTTTTCTTCAAGTTCAGTTAAGTTCCGTTAACATATTGCATCAATTGATCAACAATTTAGTCAAATAAACCTAAAAAAATACAAATTTTATCAGACCCAATACTATAAATCATAACAAGAAATTACACCTCAACACCAACTCAGCTGATTTCAGGTATATGAATCTTCAATATCCATTTCGTTCTATGTGATACCGATTCCATTAGTAAAAGAAAGAAAGTCATAACGAGCAAAAATAGAGAAAATCCAATATAGTTCAAGAAATGTACCGTGGGAAGTTTATCAGGCAACTTGGTAACTTCTGAAGCAGGAAATTCGACATGAACATATAGAAGAGCCATAAGGGCTATTGCAGCTATTGCAAAAGTTAACATCTTGCGCACAATAGACACTTTTCTCCATCTTTTCTTCTGCATCTTCAACAACACCACCCTTTTCTTTCAAGAACCCAAAATACACAAAATCCCAGACACCCTTTTGATATGTATGGCTGATTTTGATTCTTTGTTGCGTGGAATTCGTAACTGTGTTTGATTCTTGAAAGTTGAAATCTCTGAGCTTGGTGGGGGTTAAGCTTTTGGCTTTTTTAATGGCATTTATATGCAGTAATTAGTTTCCATTATTATTCATAGTTGGGGGTTTTGGGTACTAAGCAAAGAGTGAGAATAACATATCCGGATTGTGGTGGATCGATAAGTACTATTATTTCATCCTTTATTAAATTTTGAGTCCAAGCCTCCTGAATTACGAATTCACCTTTGTTAGGAAGCCCTATGTTGGATTTTTGTGTACAAATTCAAATTTAGTTGGACTTTAATATGAATACAGGATAGCGAATCAAAAAATTTAAAGAAAAAAGAGTGAGAATAAATAGGGATGAGAATAATGGACCCATTACAATGAGACACACCAAGTAAGAAAGGTCAAAACAGGATTAGTAGATCTCTTTGTAACCTAATTATTCATGTTTATTCATCACTAAAAATCAAACACTCTAAATTTCAAAATCCTAATTACATATTTAGTAGTAGGTGTTTGACTTGGCATAATATCACTTTTAATTATTATAAATCATTTAAATGTTAAGAAATAAAAGGAGTAATATTTAAAAATAGACATTTGTTTCAAGTAAAATAAACAAGTAAAACTGAACGAGAAATAGTAATTTACTACTAATACTACTATTTAGATTGAATCGATCAGTTCTAAGAAAATCAAAATCCAATTTTAAGAAATTAATAAATAAGGAAATGCGTAAAATAAATTTCTTTTCCTTCCAATGTAAATAGTTGAGGATTAGCAAGCTGTCAAATTTGAAAATTTTACACAAAATATAACAAATAAACGTGCCAATTTTAGGATAAATTTCCACAGAAAATCTTGATTATAAGTTTTCTAAGTTAAGAAAATCTTGACTATACTTAGATCCAGAGGTGTAGAAATTAACATACGTGAAATGTACAATTATTTGAATTAACGATAATAATATTTTGCGTAATTCATTATATACGCAAATAAAATCATATTAAAAATTGATGAATATGAAATACTATCACATAATTAGATTAGTTACACTTTGCCGTTGTAATAGATAAAAGTTTAGTGATTCTATGTTAAATCAACTTGTGACATTCATAACCTATTTAAAAAAAGTCTCATTTAAAACTTTCATTTGTTTCATCTATTTTTTTTTACGTCTAAATAAAAAATTAGAATGCTTAAAGCCAAATTACAATAAGAGTCATTAAATATAAACACCTGCATACAATATCAATCATAATTTAGAGTTGCTTGTTTCTGTCTTTGACTTTCTATAAGTATTATATATTAGCCTCCCTCAAATGGTAATAAAATATTTGAAAATAAAAACGAATATTTAAGGGGGAGCAGAATAAAAACAGATCTCAAGATGATATAAGCTATTAGTTGCATTTAATATCCATCTTAGTAATTGACATGATGTATGCCTTAGAATACGTCTATGTTATCATCACAAGAAAAATTGGCATTATCCTTTCTATTTTATATCCAACAAGGAACCTATATATGTGTATATATATATATTTAAAAAAATCCACTAGTAATGGAACTATGTAAGAAGTTATTTTACACCTATAAGAGGTAAGAATCCTGTAAATATTTTGTATGAAATAATACACAAGTTGTAAAGTCTTTCCAAAAATATAGACACATAACGGAATCATGACACACAATAATATTTTCTTTTTATTTATTTATCTTCGTGGTGAATATATAAGAATGACATAGAAATGTTTATAATTAATATATATGTTGTTATTAAGGAATTGAAGTTAGATAGGGACCAAAAAACTGAAAATATTAAAAATTAATAGCATGATATAATTATAAATATTAGCTATATCAAAGCTATTGCGTCTAAATGCGCTCATACATACGTAATATTTTGCGTGAGTCATTATCAATAATTAGAATTTATATAAAAAGAGCAATAACGTAGATTTATCGTTCTGGTATATATATATAATCTTGTTGAAATAACTATCTTTTTTCATTATATTATGTGCAAAATGTGATGTCCAAAAGCAATGTATGTACTAAGCATGGGAAGCCAATGTGCACTAGACTTGCTATTTGTTTTCACATATGCTTATAATTATGATTTTTGTATAATGGTATGGACCATTTATCAATTTTAATATCTATATATCTAATGTCATCAAAGTTGGACTATTATTAATAATAAAAACAATTGTTTACATACTTGCAGGATTTTTCTCCTTTATTTGTAAGAAACCATTAATGCCTCTAAATTTGTAATTAATTACGTACCTGAATCTCATAATTGGTTTTGCTTGGCTTGATCTGTCACCATTATCATTTTAGATCAATTCCAAATATGGATTCAACTTTAGCTATAGGTATAACAGCCTAAAAACATCTTTTTTTCAGTTTGAATATTATTATTTTTAATTTTAAGGAGTAAGTATTTTGTGAAAGTTAGTTTTCTAATACGAATTAATTAATTAGAAGCAGTGTAACCATTTCTAGATATATATTGAACTCACACCTACTACGCGGAAGACTCGATTTGAAGAAAAAAAGGTGGCATTACATAATTGCATCTTTTCACTAGGGAGAGTACAAATTAGCAAGAAAAAAGCAACCTCCTTGCATTCTTTACTTCACCTATTCTCTTTGAGTTCCCGTGACTCTTGGGCCCTCTTTTTTTTAAAATAAAATAAAATACTTTATACCTTTTCATCTGCAAGACGTCAAAGCTTGAGTGACCTTGTTGTGGAAATAAAATTATTTGTATTTTGCGTTTATATTAAATAATTAATGTGACATTCATGATAGAGGAGGACCAATGAGGGTAGCGAGTTAAGAGGAAGGACTAACAGGTTTTTAGGCTAATACATTTTTGAAGAAGGAGAACATATGATGATACTTTAGACGAATCTCACATCACAATATAAAAGAAAATGTGAAAGGCTTTATAAAAAATAACGAAGTTTAAAAGATATTATTGATAATCTAGAGAAATGCGAATATGAAGCAAAATCATATTTTTTCATTTTCTATTTACACTTTGTAGCTCCAACATTATGCCAAAGCACAGGCATAGTCGTGTCTCGCACTCTCAAACATAGAGAAGCACAATAAATTTATTGATCGCATGTTTTTTTTAAAATAATTCATGTGATATCATAATCATCTTGTATGTATCTCGACTAATTTAATAAATTACTTGTTATTTTTCACTAGCACGTGTATCAGATAATTATTATCTGAGCTTGGTGGGGGTTAAGCTTTTGGCTTTTTTAATGGCATTTATATGCTGTAATTAGTTTCCATTATTATTCATAGTTGGGGGTTTTGGGTACTAAGCTCTAGCAATACTAGTCCCATATCCAAAGAAAAAAAAAAGGAGAAGAAAGGACAGAAAAAACCACAAAACTTTAATACTAATATATAGGGATAAGGGTCTGAAAAATATCTCAATTTTGGTCGGATTTACTGTTGCGATACTAAACTTTCATGAGCACCTATTACCTCCCTAGACTATTTAATACCGTATTTTTTACCCCCTGAACTATTTAATAGTGTATTTTAAAGGTATATATGTGTCCACGTGGACACAGTACTATTTATAATTTTGCAATATTTTTTATGTCCACGTGGGCAAATATATATGTTTAAAATATGGTATTAAATAGTCTAGGGAGGTAATAGGTCCTCATGAAAGTTTAGTATCGCAACAACAAATTCGACCAAAGTTTAGGTGTTTTTCAGACCCTTATCCTTAATATATATAGAACTTCTCTCAATAGTGCCAGTATAAGTAAGCTACGTGTCTCCCATTATTACAGAAGAAATTTAATTCGACATATGATACTCATTTATGCCTTAAGTTTTAACAAATCTTGAAATTAGTAAAGAACATGAAGTAATAAAACTAATAAAGGAAATGACAACCACTACAAGGGAATATAATTAGCACCACTGCGTGATATTGTTTGGTTTTTTTCATACTATCAATAGGAGGAGACTTTTTTGAGAAGAATCTTGAAGCAACAATAAAGTTATTTTTGTGTGATCTATAGTCTTTAATTTGTGAAAGTAGTTACTAATCACTAATGTCTGAATTGGGTAGACGGTCTACATCACATTCCTTAAAATACGGCCCTCTTTAAATTTTGCTAACACAAAATGCTTTATGCATCGAAATGCTCTTTACCATCCATGTGAGACCTTGTTCTCATAGTTAACATAAACTACTTTAATTCATTAAATAACATTTTGATTTAATAAGCACCAATAAATTTATATATTGATAATTTAGTTTGTATCTTGCATTTTATTTTGATAATTTATATATACTGATCAGAGTTAGTTTGTATATATAGTAATTAATACTCAATAAAAACCCACTAGGCACAAGTCATTGCTCACATAAGGACGTTGGGGATAATATGGCACATCAAATTGTATTACTTGTCAAATTAAGTTTTAAGCTAGTTCAAAAAAAAGAAAATTATCCAAATCTTATAATTAAAGATTAAAGAGCCCTCGCCTCAATCCGGATATTCTTTATTCGGAGTTTCACTATATGGTATGGAGTGTGACATTCAAGGACCGGGCATATCCTTACAACCCCCACATGGTCCAAGGCCCCACATACCGGACCTAATATGTTTGACTTTGATATCATGTATTAAATTAAATTTTGAGTCTAACTCGCTTTTTAAAAACTAACTCAAAGGGTTTTGAATTGTCCAAATATTATAAAGAGCACAAGATTCTCATCCTGATCCAATATAAGATCATTTTCATCAACTATATCCTTTGATTCATTAAAATCAACGAACTACATATTGTAGCTAGATGTTGCATTTCAAATAAATAATACATCATAAACAAGTCTTTGACATTCAAAATTAACTTTAATAATTAAGGAGAAATAGATAGATAATTAAGGAACATAATAATCAAAATACAAATTGAAGATTTACTCTAAACGTGGGTAAGGGGAAAAACTCAAAAGCATATTGTCTACTAATTTGTGAAGAAAAGAACAAATGCACATGGGGAAATTAAGACCCTTGTCTGAGATTTCTTGTACTTCGCTTCCATGAGAGATTCATTAAGTAGTGTCTTTAATTTCATGTGATCAGTGAGTGTAACAATTAAATTTGCCTCAAAATTAGCTGCTTAATTTAAGGCACAAGCAATGAAATTAAGTTCGTTTTCTCCATTAAATGATGTAAGTATTATCATTTGTAAGTACACATAACAAAAATTTAACTAGATGCTACTTCCTGTGTCTATTTTTAATTCACTATATTTATCATCGATATCAATCTCTAACTATAATACCAAATATAATAGCACAACCTGGCTATGATAATGATCTCTTTAATTCTGTGTCTAGACTTGTATAATTTTAAAATGTGTCACTACAATCTAAATTTTATGCCTTTTAAGTTTAAATACCATACATATCTTCCATGTTTTGCCAATATTATACATGTTATTTGTCTAAAGTACTGTAGTTGATAAGAACATTAAAATATACCTAATTACATAAGAATTTTAATAGGAACAATATGTTGAATTATTATTTTTACAAACAAAAAAAAAACTAAAAACTAAAAAAATACTACCTATCTAGAATGTTAAACTAGTAAAAAGTCAATGAAACCTCTATCGTGACATTCCATTAGTCGTTGAAACGTGATAAAAACTTCTAAACTCTACCAACTATTTTGTAATGGATATTACTGGTGCTATTCTTGTAATGGGTTATTAAACATTTGATTTGATCGAAACGGATTGTGGTGTTGGTTAGACTGCTTCCTTCTTAATTAGAGATCTCGAATTTCGAGCCTTAAATATGGAGAAAATCTTATTGGGAGAGTCACCCCTTTGAATAGAGACCTTGCAGACTGTAGTGCGCGATTAGTTGGGATTTCAATACGGACTTCAAACATCGGGTGGGAAATAGAAAAAACATTTTATTTGACTAGCACACACATTTTCATTTTCCGGTCCCAAAAAAAAGAACTACTCCCTCCGTCCATAATTGTTTGTCAGGGTAAGGTCATGCACATCCCTCAAGGAAAATTTAATACAAGGTGTAATTTGACTAATATAACCCTACAATACCAAGAATACCAAAAGTCCACATAACTTTTCGATTGAACTACACTATCATTAAGGGCAAAATTGGAAAAAAATGACTAATTATTTCTTGATTGTTTAAATTGACAATTAATTTTGGACATCTATTTTTAGTATACCTGCCAAACAATTGTGGACGGAGGGAGTATTTGTTTAATTAAAAATAAAAAATTGAGAAGTCTTTTGATACGTAATGAATTACGTTATTTCAATTGTCGTGGGGAGGAAAAATGAAGAGCAACTTTCACATATAGCAAACACAAAATTCATATTTGTATGCTATAGCAAAGTTTGCATAATTGCACTCCATAACAAATATATATATGTATAATTCACTATACATATACAAAAAAAACAGTTGTATAATCTGCTTTGGTATACATATACAAAAAGATCAATTGTATAAAGTGAGAGAGACGAGTGAGGAGCGAGATCTGGGAGAGTGGCGAGCGAGATCTGGGAGAGGGGAGAAAGGGGAATAAAAATATATGTATATATACAATTTTCACTCATTTTTTACATTTGCGTTTTTGTATAAAGTGAGAGAGGCGAGTGAGCGAGATCTGGGAGAGAGGCGAGTGAGCGAGATCTGGGAGAGTGGCGAGCGAGATCTAGGAGAGGGGAGAGAGGGGAACGAAAATATATGTATATATACAATTTTCTCTCACTTTATACAAACACAAACGCAGTTTATATAATTTGCATTTTTTTGTATAAAGTAAGAGAGGCGAGTGAGAGAGCGATATCTGGGAGAGTGGCGAGCGAGATCTGGGAGAGGGGAACGAAAGTATATGTATATATACAATTTTCTCTCGCCTTATACAAACACAAACGCGCTTTATACACTTGCGTTTGTATAAAAAACGAGAGAGGCGAGGGAGAGAACGAGAGTGGCTAGCGAGATTCACCAGGAGAGAGGTGAAATAGCAACAGTTTGCTATGAGTTACAATTAAATCAAACTATATTTATAGCATTTAATTTGAATTAATAGTTTGCTAGTATATACAATTTTCCCAAAAATGAATGTCATGGGCTAAAATTAGTAAAAAAAAAATAGGGATATACACATTATATTATTCGTGTGTTGCCAAGTTTATCAAAGAAGATGACATACAACATTATTTTCTTAGAGTACTAATTGAACAATTTAAATATTTGTTAGAAGCAAATAAAACCTAACATTAAACATATTTGGATAGAGACGAATCAATATTCAGATTTTCTAGGTCCCAACCACGATAATGATTTGCTAATCCAGGAGAATGTACTAAAATAAATGAAATTTCTTCTAGCTCATATGTGTTGTGTGACTTAAAAAGAAATTAAGATTTTTATTTAGTTATTTTCCAAATATAAAGAGTAATTATCCCCAATTAACTGTTTTTTTTTTCAAACCCACCAAAAATTATACGTTTTTTAGAACTTTTCTTGAGATTTACTCAGTCTCAACTTAAAATATCCAAAAAAAAAAAAAGTGTATTTTTGGTTTACCGTGTGTTTAAGACTTCAATTAATTCAAAAGTCAATTGCAAATTAGACAATTACTCATAAAGAGTCTATTGACTTGGCTAAAGGTAATATTTTCTAAGCCTTACATAACTTGGTAAAATTATGATATAATTAGGTGGAGTAGAAATTGGGGAACAAACTGAGTCAATAAACATGTAAATTATTGCATACGATCTTTATACAAATATCAGGATTTACTATTTACTTTTTTAAAAAAACCGATATACATAAATTATATATTGGTTATATATAATTATACACATATTATATATGAATTATAAATATATACACCCTTCTAATATTTTTTAGACAGTTATTTACATTAATTCTTCTTTTTTAAGGACAAAAAAGAAAGAGAACCCTTCTTCATTTTTTCTTAATTGGCATCATTAGTGCTTGTTTGGAAGGTAGAATAACACTAAAATCTCCAAATGACCTAACTAGGAAAAGCACCAAAATTGAAAAATAATGTGATAGCACCAAATGGAACTTAGTCTATTGAGTGACAATTAATTGTGTGCACAGGCGAAGCCAAAATTTTAATTTTATGAATTCTGAATTTTATAATTATGATTTCAAGTGTTAATAAATGGGTTCCAAACTTAATATTTGTACATGTTTAATAAATTTCTTGATACAAGTATACTATTTGATCAAAAGTTATTGAATTCTAAAAATTCATACTCGGACTTCTAGCTCTGTCCCTGAGAGTAGTCTGTTCTTTTCCACTAAAAACTTTCACAATATTGAATTGACTAATCCAAAAGAAAACAAAAATTTCCATATTGGATTTGCTTAGAGGAGAGGTCTTTTTCACTCTATAATGGTTGAGAATTAGTTGACTTACACCAAAATATGGAACCAATCCTTTTATTTCTGTTGGACCATAAATATATAATAAATCTAATAATTGTGTTAGGCTGCTAAATATAAGTATAAGTTTCTTTGTCTAGTTGATTAGGTATAAACAAACAACATTATCAAGTAACTATGCAAGAAGGAAATAAACAATAATGTCATTTTTCTAAGAACTGTTAGGCAGGTTGATCACTTAACATAGCCATTTGATTAAATTACTACCCAAGGTTTATTAAATAGGAAATATTTTAAGAGTGTCATAAAACAAAATCTATCTAAATTTTATTGCTATCTCATAAATAAGATTTGGTCTGAACAATATAAAGTTGGTCCTACATTTTTCATTTGGGCTATTACAAAACTTAAAAGAGTAGGCATTCGCAAAAAAAATGACCCATTTAGGCTACTATTTAAATTATGTCCATGTTAGCTTAGTGGATTAAATTCAATAATTTGAAACTTAAGCCCACTGTGTTACGGACACAAAAAATAAAGAGTGGCCCTACACAGGTCATACTTTACGATAAGGACAAAAATTAAGGGCAAATTACAGAAATCACATACTTTTAAGGCAAAATTACAATCTATCCCTTAAAAGTTTATAATTACAGAAATCCCTCAAATGGATACAATAATATAAGCGTTGATACATTAATCTGATGCGTGAAATACATTAATCGTTAAGTAAGATACATTACATTTTATACATGATACACTAATTTGATGTACATTTTATAAATGATACACCAATCTGATGCGCGAGATACACTAATCTGATGCGCTGATACATTAATCTGATTCGCGAGATACACTAATCTGATGCGTGAAAATGACGGATTTTGGAGATTTGTAAAACTTATAGGGGATAGTGGTAATAAGTAAACTAAAACGTGAGATTTCTATAATTAATCCAAAAATTAAAAACCAAAAAATATAAAAATAATTTAGTTCCTATGAACTTATGTCATTTTAGAACCCATAAAGCTATGCCTTAATTCCTACAAAACTTTTCCCGGACAAAACAAAATTTCTGTAAACTTATGCCTTGTGAATTAGATATTACACAACTTATGTCGGACGAGGTAACAGTTCTCTGAATTTATATTTTTCGAATTAGATAGATATTACATAATTTATGTCGGACAAAAAAAGTTTCATAAACCTTGGTCTTGCAAAATTAGGTCATATAGTTTAAATATACTTTGACCCACAATTATTTGTTAAAAAAGAAGAAGAAATAAGAACAAAAAAAAAGACTAATAAATGGCACAGCATGACAATCTATAGACTAAATTGGCAAAAAATAGTCCATTTATAATTTATTGGCAAAAAAAGGACTTTCTTTTATTTATTTGGCATTCAATAGTTATTTTGCTTTTTCTTAAAAAATGTATTTTTGTTTCCCTTATTTTTCTCTAAACACGTTTGATTGCTCCTTTTTTTTTTCTTGAAAAGGTAAAATTTATTGTTTTATTATTCCTTTTTTATCTCTCCTTTTTGTTTGTCAACCGTTTTAAAATAGATTTATTCTCTTTTTTATCTCCTTTATTTTCTTTCTAGAATTCTTTTTATACGTATATTTGTTTCTCTCCCAAATTTTCTATTCTTCTCCTTAATTCACTTTGTTTATGAAAATCATATATAACAATATATTTATTCATGGATACTTCTAATAGGAATATTTTATATATAATTTTGTTCTTGTCCAATTAATTATTGAATTTCATGATTTGTGAAATTGAAGTTTTTTCAATTTTGTTTTTGTGAAAATTAGGGTTATTAATCCTTTTTTTTTTTATTTTCATTTGAAAATCTTTTTCATAAGTATATTTGTTGCTCTTCTAATTTTTTTCTTATTCTCCTTAATTTACTTTGTTTATGCAAATCGGATGTATGTTTATCCATTGGTCCTCCTAAAATCTTCTTTTAATATATAATTATGTAGTGTTTTTTTCCACTTAATTTTGAAATTTCGTGATTTGTGAAATTAAAAAAATTAACTTTTTTTGGTAAAAGTTCAAGTTATAGTATTTGGAATTTTTGTTTTCAATTTCATGGGTAATAAATGTTCTCATAAGATCCTCGTAAAAAATTAGAATGTTGATTTTGATAAATACAAACCAATGTATACCAATAAATGTCAATCTCAATTTGAATAAATGTATATAAATTTATTAGGTGAATACAGACCAATGAATACATAGATGAATACGAACCAATGTATACATAGTGCAGTTACCATATACATAACAAAAATCACATGTACAATTTATGAATAAAATTTAATTTGTACATTTATCATATCAACTTAGTTCTTGTATTCATTATAGTTATAACCTATAATTATTGGTAACATTCTTATGTATACATTATAAGTTTATATATACATGCTACAAATATGGTATTCATCAATAAAATTTACACTCCTATTTTAATGAATGATTTTTTGTGTTTACATATGGATTTTTTTTATGTATACATTATGTAATTGCAACTTTAATTATTATATAATTTTTGCATACGTGTTATTACAGTTTCTAATAAAAACAATTGCCTCTTATATTATTTGATTAATTATTGTCAATTATTTGATAATTATACACGTTAATTGAACACTAATAATATTTTTTTTTACCTTAAAAGTAGTCGTCGTCTTTTGATAAGTTAATTAAAGAATTTAAAAAATCCTTCCTTAAAAGTTGATATAACCTTTTTTTTTTGGATTAATTAATAATATTTTTTTTTTCATTTCTTAAAAATAGGCAACCGTTTTTTAATAAACTAATTACTATCGGTTGATAAAAAAATAAATTATAAAATTACAATCAAATATATATTTATGTTGTTGTAAACTAGGTTTAATATTTTTTTTGAAAAATAGAGTGATAATAAAGTTGAGTTTGAGAATTTAAAGAAACTGAAAAGCTAACTTCCTTAATTATAGGAGTTAAAAATAAGGAAGAAAAAATAATCCCACATCTCCTTAATTAATGCTGGTTGGTTGCACATGATTAAAAAAAACTATAAAAAGTAGTTATATTCCTTTTAGGCTATTACATGCTTCCTTTTTTTGGACTATTAATTGCTAATTAATATTAGGCTATATGTTGCCAATTGTATATAGTAGTTGTATAGTAGTTGTATGTCAGTGTCAATTCCTCAAATTTAAAATACAAAAATCAATAACATTCAATTAGACAAAAGGTTAGATAGGCCTTGAATGACCCAACCATTTGCTTCTCCCAGAAACATTTAAACAAGAGCAGGGGCAGGGCCCAAAACAAGTAATTACATGTTCTTACACCTAATCAATTAATATAAAAATATGTATTTTTCATATACAAATTTATAATTTAATTATAATTAACAATATAAAATTTTAAACAACAACATATATTATTACTTCAATTTTTAATTAGCTAAGGTTAAAATGATTCAAACACGTGCAAGTATATACCAAACAAGTAGTATTGAAATATACACTTATTATTGAGTTATTAAAGGAACTTAAATAGTACTGTTTGATGTGATTTATTCAATTATTTAAAAGTTTAAAGGTGATAATTAAACTCATGACTAAATACTTTGAGGATATTTCTAGTTAATGACCTGGAGTCTTCTGAGTAAGTTTCATCAAAATTATATTCCAAAGAGAAAATACATTTTTCTAGCTTGTCCCATCAATGAAAAGTTGAATTGAATTAGTCTAATTGTAGACTAATATGAGGCCCAATTAGAACAAGATCCTCAGTCAACCAAACAAATCTAGTTTTTTCACTTAGTTACATTCAAAGTCTTTGTGATGTGTTGAGTGATTCATTTGAATTCTAAGCAAATAGTAGCTGAGCTAAAAATTTTAAATTATAAATATGAAGTTCAAATTAACGTTACTGAGTTTTATCGAACTTGTATTCATTATTGTGACTTCGCCTCGTCTACAAAACCACTCCCTAACTCCCGATTTTTTATTTAATACATTAATAAAGTCATTGTATGAGCTGGCATAATTGTAATAGTTTCAATGCAAATAAATCTTTTCCATGGAAAATATAGTGTAAATGTCGACAGAAAAAAAATGGGGGTGGACCAAACTTGGCCTTACCTAAGTAGTTGGCATGGCAATTATGGTCCTTTTTCTTTGGACACAAGATAAAGTAAAGTAAAAGAGACAAAGGAAGAAGACCAGGGCCGATTCAACAAGATTAGGGCCTAAAGCCAAATTTTAAAAAGGGATTCTAATATTTTTTTAATTTCTTTTTTTCAAAAAAAGTAATAATCATGTATATATCTATTTAAAATCTATTTTTCTTGCTTTTTTAGATGTGAAATCATTTATTACTGTTTTCTAATTGATTTGTTTTAGTAATTCCTTTTCAATTGATAATATAGCTATTGCATTCAATCTCACATTGTTGATCTCAGATAAGATTTTATCAATTTTAGTTTCGAAAAACTTCTTTCGACCGAGGCAATAGTTACAGGAATTGTTAACATTATTCTATAAACAATATATGCATTAGGAAAAGAATCAAGTCTTTTTATTTGATTGAGTATTTTCATTAAATTATAATCTTCTACTTGTATTATTTCTCTTAATAATAACTAAAACGAGAATATATATACTTACTAACTAAGAATATTAACAAAATCAAAAGTTCAAGAAAAATAATAAAATAAAGTTAGAATAATAAAACATGGCTCACGAATTCGATAAGTTGATATAATAATGTTGAAATAGTGTCGCGTTCTTTCAATATAATGATTGCTTGTTGCACTTTTTAAGATTTTGGAGAAGACACTCAAAAGCAAATTTTGTTCTTTTTTAACTTGTAAGCAACAATAAATCATTTTTTTAAGGAGAGAGTTCAATATTGAGAATAAAAATAATAAAATGGATAATAAAAAAGATGAGTATAAGGTAAATAATAATATAAGGTCAAATTTTTAGGAGATAAATAAGGAGACACAATTTCCCACTTAAGGAAATTATTTTCAAAAAATGTTTCATTCCCTTAGAAAAGTGAGAAAAATTTACAACTATTTTGTTGTTTTTCTATACTTCTTACATTTTTTTAAAAAATTTAAAAATACATATAATTTTAAGTAAAATGTATAAGTATATTTATTTAAATTGGGGCCCCAAAAATATGAGGCCCCAAGTGATGGCTTTAGTGGCTTAGTGGTTAAGACGGCCCTGATGAAGACTATGTGCTAACTTACGACTGTGATGAAGTAATAAATTTAAATAAGTATTTAAGAAAAATATAAAAAAATATCATGATTTAAATGTATGTCAAGAGAAATAAAAAAAAATTATATACACATTTATTTGATTTTTTAATACAATGTAATTTTTCGATTAACAGAATTTCATCTGTTAATTAAACAGGTAGCTACATACGTAACGTTCTTAACATGACACAAGATCAGAAAGCAAATTTGCCAACTATAAACCTGCCCTATTTGTTTCTTTATGTTCCCATTTAGTTTTTGTATACAGGATAATTCTATAAAATTGGAATATACGATTATAATATAATATACTTTAATACATTTTCTCAACAACTTTAAAAAGAAAACATATTATATATATTCAAACGTGTAAAAATATTATGTATGAAACTAAGCAACTTTACTGCGCACTCAAATTCTTTAATCTTCTGTTCAGTATATTATATAATATTCAACTTTTAATAAATAAAAAATGTAGGGGAAATTGCTGAGAACTTTACAGTAGCTAGCGTTCATAATATCTCTCTCTTAGCTGTCATGGAAAATGTTAAAACTTTTTATTACTTTTAAATTTACAAGAAAAAGTAATAAATAAGTGATGAAAAAAGGAAAAATAAAAATTAACTTTCTTGTCAACTAACCCATTCAGATGATTTATTTAAATAGTGTTAGCTTTTATATTCTATTACGCTAACAATATTTTATATGCTACGATGTTTCTTTTATTTTAATTATCGTTAATATTTATATATACTGTTTATGTACGTATTTTTCTTTTATCATAATTTTTACTCTTGCATTTTTTCCCCTTCATTTCTAAAAAAATGATTTTGCAGGGTCTATCGAAAATAAGCTCCTATCCTACAAAGGCAATGGTAATTAGGATATGTGTCCTAACTTAAAAATCACTATTTTCCTATTGAAATTTAAATATTTTTTTATTGAATTAATGAGAAAAGGAAAAACAGTAGTGTTTTCACATGGAAAAATTAGAAAGCTTTCCGGTATCTCAATGATAATTTGTTTTCCATTATGTGTTTTCCTAGTGATCTGGTTCATGAGAAATGAGTGAAAAAATTATATTTTATAACATAAACTTCTCACTTATTTGTGGTGGGAGAAAATCTCTATTTCTAGTAGTACGTGTATACCCAACCCTCTGTCTTAACTTTATTTGTGAAATTATACTGAATATGTTACCGTTATTTTATTATTGCAGTGGTAGCTTTTATAATTAGGATGAAGTTTCTTGGAGAGATCTTTTTGACACATTCACCAGCATGATAACAGCCTAGCAACAGTACATACAAGCTAAGTTTGGACTTTGGTGTTATGTGAGGAATATTGTGTCTCATCATTAACCTCATATATAACAAAAATGTATTCTACTAATTTACTGATCTGAACTACATAACAACAAATGCATAAGATCTCTATAATGATCTGGCTAATTAATTTTTGGGTTAAGTACAATGATTTCCCAGTGTTTTTTTTCCATTTTTCTACTGCTACTTGCATGTGTCTAGCTAGCTAGCTCCATTGTGTACTGTAATTTAGAGGTGGCAAAATCAGTGGATTAATTAAATTCTTAATTATAAAAGGGACACGTCTCGTAATTAATATTTATTTTTCTACTATAAATAAATATTGGAGTTCATTTCGAATAACTAGATGCATGAATTGAGTAGTTTAAGAGGTCAAGTTTCCCCAACATACATGCATTGATATCGAAAACAAATTACGTAAAACTTTAAATTTAGAAACTCTGTGCAGCTGTACTTTATGGGCTCGAGAAAGAAATTAAAAAAAGGTTGAACAGAAAGATTTGGTTTTGTGATCTTTTAGTTTACTTTTTTGTGAGATTTTTATTTTTATACGAGATCTAAAATATTATTTTCTATTTAATTTGTAAGTGATCCTCTATCGAACCGTAGCACTAGTTGTATCGAAGCTCCAGCGTAGACGTAGTTCATTTTTTTTTTAATCCAGAGGATTAAAAAAATTAGGTGGACTAGCTAGTTAGTTGTTCGATGACTTTAGTACAAGAGATTAATTTTTGAAATAATAATTTCTCATATGGATAGGCTATATTATATGGTAGTGAATGCATGCTGGTTTGTTAAAGTCCAATAAATATATTATAATACGAGTGTTGTGAAGATGCTAAAATAAATGTGTGGACTTATTAAGTTAGATAAATATTAAAAATGATTATATTCGTAGAAGGTTTAAGTGTAGCTAGTACACATTGAGAATAAAATGTGAGAAGGCCGTTACGTTGGAGATGATTTGAATATATTTTTTTATCAAGATTGAGGTATTGATCCGTAAGTATGAAACTATGGTACTAAGTGAAGGTGCTGAAAATTGGGGATGGGATAGTCGATAAACTTAAAATTACATAGAAGGAAATAGTTTTAAAAGCCCTGTAATTGTGTGGTATCAATATATACTAAACTAAAAATAAGATACAATGAATTAAAGAAAATTTTCATCGTGATCACGATTATTATTGTGAAACTTTAATTCATTGTATCTTATTTAAATAATCTATATAGCTAGGGAATTGCTTTTAATATACTTTTATTATTAATGATGATAATAATATGATACCTGCTTAAATATCGAAATAAGAATTTAGCCGATCCTAATTTATTTGAAACGATCAAGACATAGTTGTTGTAATAGTTTCCCACATGATCACTAGTACATCAAAATCATTTCTCTTTTGCTTTGCAAATACACGAACAAGAAACATCTCGTTTAGATGAAAAAGAAGACTTTTTTTTTCATTTACTTGGTGAAGTTACAAATTATCGTAGCACACCAATGAATTCCAATAGTATCATACATATGTATACTTCATATATATTTTTCTTAATTTTGTGTAATTAATCTACCTAGCTAAACTAAAATAAAAAAAAACAACAGATCTCATAAAAAAAAAAATTAAATATAAAAATATCATGCTGCAGTAATTCTAAATCTTGTTATTACCCTTTCTCTCATTGTTCTTGAATGTGTCAATCCTTCATCCTTTCTATTTCTCTTAGGATTTAATAATTTTGACAAAAACCCTTCTTTTTTCTTCTTCTTCCCAATTCTATTATTATCTTCCAATATAATTCCACCTTCTTTTCTTCTCATAATGAAAGCCAATGATCTACTCTTCATGAGCACATTAGTGTTTGGAGATGAACATGAGGACACGTCTGAAGACGAAGACAAAGAAGATAAGGAAGAAGAAGAAGAACAATATGAAGAAGTAAGAGTTGTGGTGTTAATTCTTGATGTTTTTGAAAGCAGAGAGAGTTTTTCACTAAGACAGACAGAACAAACCCCGGGATTTTGCTTGTGCTTAGGATGCTTCTTGCATAATATAATAGAATTCGATTTTGATTTGCTTTTGTTGATTTGCATTTGATTATCTCTAAAGTTCTTGAAAAATCTCCTTCTATTATTTTCCATTTTTTAAGTTAGATGTTCTTCGATATGAAGGGGGTGTGTGGGTATTTATAATAATGTTAAATAGAATGAGAAAGGTTAGCAAATGAGGCTTCTATGATATTTCATGTGAGGTTCGTAATGAGGTTCATTAAAATGACTTTTTTGACCTGTTATATGACATTTTTTTTTTTTTTTGAAAAGTCTGGTTCATGGCCCAATATGCACGGCTGGAAAATTTGTAACTAGTTGAAAATTAGGAAAATGTGTAAGAGAAGTGTTTGATTCCGTTCAACTCATTTCATTAACTATTAATACACACCCTTATATACACATACATTAATGTTATAACTGATTAAATTACGATGACATTGCACAGACAAAGTCAAAATTTTTATCTTATAAGTTTTGAATTTTATAACGATGATTTCAAGTGTTATGAGTATTTAATATACTGTTTTTTAATATATATACATTATTTGAACAAAAGTTAATATTGGATGCTTCTAACTCCACCCCCTAGACAATCTAAAAATTTCTAACTTAAATTCACAAAATAATATTTTATTAAATTAGTTAAAAGATTATTACTAATAATTATTTAGTAACTTAAAAAACAAAATATATTATTATTATTATTATTATTATTATTATTATTACAATACATTAAAATGCATTGATCGAAATAGTAAGAAATTATACTATTATCAATGCCAGATGAATATAAATCACCTAAAATTGAATTATCGAGTCAAATCGAGAATTTAAATACTCGATTCAAACACCCAATTCTTACAACGATTATACAACTTTGTAAGCAAATCCATAACTGACGGGGGATTTGCTGAGTCGGTGACTAAAAGACATAAATCCATGAAGCTTTCTTACGTGGGACAAGCGTGGAAATTGACTCTCTTAATTCTACTTTGATTTTAGTAATATTTAATACTATAGTCTATAGTACTAGTAATAAATTATATTTAGACGATTATCCTTCTTGTACGACCACAATAACAGACTACCAAAATTCCTCAACTTGTTATGCTAGTATATCTTTTAATCATATTTTTATTTTGATTTCATAATTACTAATATGATATATGATTTTTTTTCATTTTGCACGTTTAATCATGTCTTCTGTTATTGTTGTTGTTGTCATTTTTTGTTTTAAAAATATTTTAGAATTCAAATTGTTAATCATCATTTACTGGGCCAGATATGATTCGAGATTTTAAATCCGTTGGTTATATATTTTTATTTCATTCTTATTAGCAAATTATCTCGTATTTGACCTAGTTCATAGCTTTCCGAATGAAATGGATGAACTCCATGTGTCCATATTTTTGGATAAAACATGTCCAAATTTGCAAGTGCCTTTGTCTATATTTCAAGAAAATATATACATTGAGGATTTCAGATTAAAACTTATACTATTTCATTCTCTAGTGTTATTTTCAATAAAATAATACATTGGTTTAAATGGAATATTTGTAAAAGAAGAGCACAAGACAGTTAGTGCACCTACCATATCACGCCTTGTATCTTTTTTTTGCAGAAAAGGTTGTGCCTTTAAGTATCTTATTTGATGTAACCTAATCAGCAAAGATACTTTTGTTTAAACTTTAAGCTTTGAAGCTGCAAAAATTATTCCCATCCTAACAACCTCGCCGTTTTCTGGTCCAAGGGGGGTATTAGTTAATCTACAAAGGCATCAAACAAGAGTGATCATGTCACCCATGACATGTTTAGATGAAAAAGATGAGTACCTAAAAAGGGAAAAGGAAAAAGACAACTTTTTTATCCCAACAAAAGTAGACGTTGTAACGGATCAAACAAGTCGTTGTCTTCATGTTAAGCTAGAAAATGAACACAGAAAACCTAAATATCCTTCAAGTGTTCATCATTTTTCTCCTTTCTTTCTTATTTTGCAGTTTTGTTTGCCTCCGTACTTGCACTTGTAGTTCCTATCGGGCATTGGGATACATATGGCTTCAGCTGAAAAAGAAACGAGAAAAGAGAGGAATTATTCAATCGCGAGGTTTTATCAACTTCACAGAAATCAAGTAGTCACAAGTTTCATAAACATTCTCTACGATCTAGTGAACACTTGAAACTTTTTCCAACACTCTAGATAGAGTGAGTAGTTTCTTTTACCTAAATTATAGACTATGTTTTTTTCTTTATGGAATTCTGTATATTCAACTATAATTTCCAGAGAAGCTGAGACGAGGAGCACTATCTTGGAAAATAGTGGAAAGTGAACTCCCTCCAAT
This sequence comes from Solanum stenotomum, assembly GCF_019186545.1. Lineage (NCBI taxonomy): Eukaryota > Viridiplantae > Streptophyta > Magnoliopsida > Solanales > Solanaceae > Solanum > Solanum stenotomum. The sequence continues at coordinate 57,952 of NW_026032945.1, forward strand.
ATTGACTGCTAAGAGGAGAGAAAGCAGCAGCACCACAGAACACAAGAAAGTGCAATCTGATCACTGAAAATTAAGCTCATTTTGGGGTATGCTGAAAAGTCCATGCCCTAATCCATTGGCTAGAAATTGCTAGTTCTAACCTACCTCAAGCACTATCTGTTTCAAAATTTTAAAAGACTAGGAGGAAAAGATCAACGTGATGGAATTACCCAAAGAATGTATAAATATTTCATACTTTTTGGACAAAAAGAAAGTGAATGGATATAAATACAAATCAGAAGAAGGTGGTGATCTAAGCAAGTGCTGGGCTGGTGGGCCCAACGGAAATCACAAGTGACAAGTATTTCCTGGAAGAGACTGAAAGTTATATACAACTTTCTTTAGATAAATCAAAAAGAGTTCATTAATAATACACCAAGATAGTGTTATCTTAACAGAGTGTCTTGTAAAAGTTACGAAACTGGCAACCTCTAGCTGACCAATGTATTTAGCATTTATATCATTATCTACTCTTTTAAGGCTCTTCGCTCATCTAAGATACGACAAAAGAATAAAGGTAGAATGAATGAAATAGAACAGCTGTTACTTTATAACCTGATTCCCTATTGACTATAATCTAGCTCCAAATTTATATACTTCCCTTAATCATCGCTTGGATGGAAATAAAGTTGGAAGTCAGTGATTTCGGTCACTATGTGAACAATAGAAATTATAATTAGTAAAACATCTATATCATATCTACTCTGTAAGGCTTTTAGCTCATCCAAGATACATCATGGAAAAAGAATAAAGGTAGGAACGAGTGAAATAACACATCTATTGCTTTGATAACCAGATTCCAAATTGACTACAATCAAGTTTTTACTTCATATACTTTTCTTAATCATCTCTTGGATAGAAATAAAGCTGAAAATGAGTGATTCCAGTACTGTGTGAACAACAGAAATGATAATTAGTTCTTATACATGACTGATCTTTTATATATTGGTTTGTATAATATCACTAAGGCCTTCTGTGCAGAAACAAGATAATTGCTTCTCCAAAATTTAAAAAATAAAAAAAGGAAGGAAAACTAGACGAGTAATGAACGAAATTGCAACATACAGGTCCAGCATAACATAAAGGATTGTTTACACACAGAGATATTCTACACAAGATGTTTTGAGGATAGGAGGAGTTTAGTACAGGATATTAAGCTAAAATGCATTTTGCTTTTCTGTTTTTGGTGCGCTAAACTGTATTCTAGTGACACTGAATCAATCCTAGATGTCCTAGGCACCATTTAGGATTGGTTTCATATCTGGTATATTCTGTACCTATTCCATTTGTAAATTGTTTTTTTCAGTACACCTATGTACTGGTTTTATTACAAAGTTACCTTACTCAAAAAAAGATATTCTACACAATTCCATCTCATCACCATAAACAGAACAAGCTGCAAGAATTAGATATCACCCATCCAAAAGTTCGAGACTAAGAGACATAAGAACTCCTAGGTGTCCTAAGAAGAAACACAGTTTGTGGCACTGTCAGCAGAATGTAGCAGTACTTACAGAAGTTGTTATCCTTCAGAATATATATTTATGCTACATAACAACCTTTTACCTTTCTCTCTCCCACAAATTGAAAAGAACAAAAGAAGGTGAGTAAAGTTTCTACATGACATCTTTTAGATTATGAAAGACACGATAAAACTAGGTTTGAGCCTGATAGAAACATATGTTTAATATAGCAAGTATTTGGGAAAATTACTGTTAGCATTTTTTTTTCATTGGCAAAGGCAGATCCTGATCCCCGTAAAGTAGGGGTAAGGTCTGCGAGAGCACACACACCCTTCCCATTTGAGACCCCATTTGTGGGATCACACTAGGTATGCTATTGTTGATGTAAAGGAAGATCATAATCCAGGAGGTACAGTCAGTGTATTCGGAGTGTTAGCTGGGTTGGGAGAAAATACACTGGGTAAATGCTTACCCGCACCGAGTGTTTACACCAAACCAATAAATGCAAGACGCATGTCTTTCACATACATATTTAACACTTAACCATGTTTAATGTATTTTCCCTTAATTGTTAACCGATAAGATTAACTTTATTGGTTTGATGTAAACACCCGACGCGGATAAATTTTTACCAATACACCGCACCCATTGCTCCCAAAATGATTGGCGCTCTGCCCCTACTTGTGGGCTGCACTTTTAAGACTTATTACAACTCTTAGGAGTAGTTTGGTAGATAACAAGTTATCTCGGAATAATAATATGGAGATTAAATAATACAGGATTATTCAGTGGGTATACTTCTATTGTTGGATGTTTAGTTCATTGGAATAAAAATGGGATATTGGGGAGGTGCAGTCTGTGTATTCGGAGTGTTCGTTGGGTTGGGAGAAAACCCAGTGGTATATACTTACCTGCACCAAGTGTTTACACCAAATCAATAAATGCAAGACACATGTCTTTCACATACATATTTAACACTTAATCATGGTTAAGTGAAATGTATTTTCCCTTAATTGTTAACTGATAAGGTTAACTTTATTGATTTGATGTAAACATTCGACTTGGATAAATTTTTACCAATACACTGCACCCATTGCTCCCTGCAAGCATAGGTTCTCCAGATACTTGTATAGACTTAGCACCAGCTTGTTGTTGGAAAATTTCTCCTTTCAATATACTAGCTACTTACATTGTCCAAAAAAAGAAGTACTATTATCATTATCATAAACAGCCTTTTCAAACTATAGACTATTTTAAGCTAGGTGGTCTGATAGCCAATTACTAATTTAAGACAGCATTGGAACAAAATATAATTAATAGAATTCAGGCCTAGTTACAAAAGAATTGGGAGGAATCCAACTTGTTGGACCCCAAAACTTTGAATAGGACTTGAAGTCCATTAAAGGGAGATAGGACTTATGTACAAACCTATTCCAGTTGGTTCTGCAAGGATGAAACTTGATGCTGTACATTTGGGCAAGCATTGAATTGAAAGAAATAAGGGGAAAGAAAAGCACATTGGACCCATTTCTCTTCAGTTTCCTAGATCTTTTATTTGTCAAGAACTACTTAAACTATAGATGATCAAATCCAAAAGCAAGACATCCTAAGAACATATGAACACAGAGGCAACTGCTTTCAAATACTAAAATCAGAGATTCCCTCCTTAAGCAAGGGTGGGAATGGGATGAGGAGGAAAGCGGTTTGTTTGCTCTCTTTCTGTCTGCTTGATTTCCCTTGCAGAAGAAAGAATCTTGGAATGGCAAAAAGGATAAAGAGATCAAAAGAATACAATCAACTTGCTAAGTTCTAGCAGAACTGTATAACGTAAAACGGGCTAAGACCAGAGGTGGAAACACGGGTAAAAAAAGAATGAAAGCACATGGCCCTCTTTTAATTTTAGCAAATTATTTACAGAAAACTCCAAACATGTTTGGATTGGCTTAAAAGTTGGTCAAACCTACTTTTAAGTCATTTTTAGTTTTTGAGAGTGTTTGACAAGGTTAAAAATAACTTAAAATAAGTTTAAAATGACTTAAAAAAGTTAAAAACCAAAAGTACGACTTTTCCTACTTTTTATTTTTTGACTTAAAAAGTCATTTAAGTTTGACTTTTTATTTTTCGACTTAAAAGCTATTTTTTTTTAAAGCCAATCCAAACGGGCTCTCACTCTTGATCAGTGTTATCAAAAGTGAAAAGCACAAAAAAGCTACAAGGTCCTTTGGGGATTTAAACAAAAATGAGTGTGGCCTCTGATGAAAAAATGCACAAATGGAGAAAAACTTCAAATATGTATGCCTCGTCCAAGGTTAATAATCATAAGCATGAAATAACAAGTATATGGACTAAAAATTTGGAAGAAAATATGATGAAGTGAAATATCAGTTGTTTAGTGTCACATCTTCAGGATTACACTCATTGTCAAGGTAAAGTATGTCTTCGAGCTTTGATGACGACAACAAAGCGCCCATAAAGCGAGGTGAACCGCTCAACATGTAGTGAGACTCACTTTATGGCTTAAGTGCGCCTTTGACAACACTGCTCTTTATGAATGTAAATGGGAACAGTGAATTATTATAATTTTAAGTTTGATTGCCCTTCATCAAGCTGAAAGGCTAGAAGGTGAGCAATCGAAAAGTACATTGATCAGAGAAAATAAGATTAGTCAAGAGTTCAGTCAATGTTAAGTACCTTGAAGTCGGTCAAATCTGGAACTACGTAGTTAGGCAGCTTCTCTTGCACAATAACATAACCACCTGGAACAAGAAAGAACGATCTAATATTAGAAATAAACTTAGATGTCTGTGTGTTTCTATGTGACTTAATTGTTGATTTTCAGCGTCAAAAAATGCTGGAATATTTAGCTTTCAAAGAGAAGGAATTCGGTAATTCTACTTCTTTATCATGGGTAAATTATGAACTTAGACAAACATGGTCTGGGCCAAGCGAGCAAGAAATATAAATCCCCTAAGCTGTAGCCTAATAACTTGTCAGATGTTAATACTACAACCACATAATCTTTTTACATAAAGCTATAGAAAACCTGTTTCAAACAGGGAGAAAAGACAAAAGAATAGCACTCCTAGTTCACAATACTTGAATAGAGATTTCAAACCTTTGCGAGTGTGAAAACCAGTAGGCTTGCAATTTTTTCCCTTGTAGAAGCCCCGAGGAACCTTTTTTGTAGTAAGAATATCAAGAGATGAAGTACGCTTTCTTCTGAAAGATCTCCCTAAACCTAATAACAGTCCCAGCGGCATTGTATGGTCTTCCAACTAAAAGAATTGTGCCTAGAGACAACAAAATACAAAGAAAAAAGGGTATTATATATTTGCATAAGATCAAAATTTAATCTTTGAAGTTATAAGCAACTTTTGCTTTTTAACCCTTAATCACTGGTTTTCTAGATTTATTTATTTATTGTGGAAAAAGGGCATTCTATCTTTGCATATGATCAAGATTTAATTTCGAAGTCGTGATCAACATTGACTTTTTAACCCATTAGTACCGTCACAGCAATCTATTCCTCCAATGATCACCCCAATATCCTAAGGCAAAGATAATTAGCATGTCACGAGGAAATATGGAAACAAGGCAAATCCAGAGGCAATGCCAGGAATTCTAAAAAAGGGATTAAAAAAAATTCGTATACCTAGAAGCTTCTCTTTTGTTAAGGGTATAAATTTGTTTTTGCCCTACTTATACCATGTATTTTCGGATGAAGGGGATATAATTGAACCCCCTTACTTATCTTTAGCTCCTTCAGTGGGAAAATCCCTGGTGCTAAACACACCGCTTAGAAAAAAATGTGAAACCAAACCAAATTGAAATAAATTCGATTCAGTTCGGTTATTACAATTTCGGTTCGGTTTACCAAATTTAATAAATAATGGTACATTTTCAAAATTCAATCACATTTGTTCACTTTTTTATGTTTTAAGTACGTCTCACTTTTTTTTTCCCAGATACAAGGAACCCAAAAACAAACAAAGAGCATTATTATAGTTATAACTTATAACACCAAACAAGCTAAGCTAACTTCCAATATGTGGAAAATCGAGTCTGCCAACCAAACCTAGGTAACTGCTTCACGATTACACCCATTCACAGTAGTAGACAACTTAGAATCAGAAACATTCATCCTTTCACTCTATGCACATATTCATTACAAATACACAGCCCTTTCTTTCCTTTTCTTAAGTGCAGTTGGAGGATCATTTTTCTGCTATACTAGACATTGGCAGAACAACACTACACCCCTTCATGTATCGGTAACTCATAGTGGACACCGAAAAGAACGTTGTGCTCACTCAAGAATAAATTAGGTAGATCAATACAAATACAAGTTTGAAGGAGAGCAGTGGTCACTGGTCATTAGGGGAATAAAAACATGCATGTGATAAAAAGAGTTACAAACTAAAGTCCAGCTGCCAGCAGGAAGCATTGCAATTTGCAGCAACCAGCAGGCACTGGCAGCATTGCAAATTGAAGTTGCAGCAGAAAGAAACAAATTTGAGATTCCATGAAGTTTCAAATATGATCTGGTTTTAAATGTCTTGTGGTCTGTATTTTAAGGTATGAGGTTGACTAATTCAATATAAGTATTCAACATGAGAGTTGGGACGCGATGAGCACTGACCTTCGAGGCGCGACTCGTGAGCGAGCACTAGGCAGTGGCCAATGAGAAGCGGCTTGCAGTTGCGGGCTGCGAGCACTCAGCCAAGACGACTGAGCAGTGGGCAACGGCTGGCCTGAACTTAAGAGACGACGGACGACGAGCTGAGAGATGAGAGTTGAGAGACAACTAATGAGAGTTAGGGATTTCAATTCTGATTGGGTAATGGGCCGGCTGGAGCATGGGCTGAAAACTGAAGTAATTTAATTAAGATTTAAGGGTGTAAAGAATATATATAAAATTTCGGTTTTTCGGTTAACCGAGTTTTCTTAGCTAAAAAATTTAAAATCAAACCGAATAACAAAATATTAAAATTTGAAATCAAAACCAACCGAAAAAACTGAAACCGAAATTTCATAAAATTCGGTTCAGTTGATTTTTTCGATTTTAACGTTTTATTCTAATAGAACTAATTTTAACTATTTATATTTTGCACATTACACAGACCGCATATCTTGAGTTTTCTAAGTTCGATTCCTTACTTCAAAAGAAAAATACATAAACCTAAACAAACCGTATAGAATTTGACGAAAAAAGAAAAAATCCAGACATTTCTTGCTTACAAAAAAAAAAATATATCAGTAATCAACCATTATTTCAAGCACAACAGCATATAAAAATGGAAACCAAGTAAAATAATTACCAGTATCTGCTGAGGATGCTTGCCCAGTGGAAGAACCGAGAGGAAGATAGCTCCAAAGGGCTTTAAAACTGTGGGCTATTGAGAGAAAAAAGCCCAAAAATGGGAATGTCACATGTTTTGTTTTGAGTGTAAGCGAATTATACAAACGTAACTATAAATTATATAGATGAGCTGCAAATTATACAAACGAGTAAGCTATAACTATAACCCGAAAATATGCAAATTGTAGATAAAAATTATAATTAAGTTTATTATAGTGGTTATTTATGAAATTTCCCATAAAAGGACCTAGTAGAGAGGCCCAACAGAAATAATGCCAGCCCAGTAACATTTTTACTTGGGCCGTTGAGGCCCTGTACATTATCATGTGTGATGTCTTAGAAAATATTTGGACAAATTACTTAATTACACTCTTTTATTTACCTTAATATCCATTTATCCCTACTTATTTCAAAATTTTCAAAAATCCCTTATTTACCTATGTATCCCGCATGTATCCCGTGCACAACGCTATGTATCCCACTATGTGGAATGTATCAAACGCTATGTATCCCGTGCACAACGCTATGTATCCCGCATGTATCCTGTGTACAACGCTATGTATCCCGCTATGTGGAATGTATCAAACTTAATGTATCCCGTGCACAATGCTATGTATCCCGCAAACATCATTTTTAAGGGATTTTTGGTAAATAGAAAACTAGAAGGGATATGATGTTATTTAGTACTTATAATATGTGGTTCCTATAATTTATACAAAATATTTTGTGTCTTAAAATTTAGAATTTTTTGTGCAAAAACTCTTCAACTTTTTTTGGAAAACTACCTAATTATAATTGAAGTATTTAAATGTGTTTGAATCATGCTGCTAAGGGCTTGTTTGGTAGTTATAGTTAGAGTTATGCAGGTATTTATAATGTAGGAATTAGTTATGAGGGAATCTATATATCATTTTATGTAAGTATAATTATACAAAGATCTATCATGTATTAAATTATACATAGATTCTCTCATAACTTAAACATACATTAATTGGTTATGCGGGTTTTCAAATTGCAAATAAAATATCATATTAATTTTATACGTAACTTATGTTGAATTTAATACCTATATAACTCACCTCTAAAGCACCTATCAAACGACCCCTTAATCTATCAGCTCAAAATCAGCATGATTCGAATCCTATTTTTAAATTATGTCTGGTCATGAATGCATGTCACCAACAAAATGCACCTCAAATCCAGACGTAAAAAATGCAATTCACTGAAAAACTTTTGGGAAAAAAACAAACAAGAAAAGCTAAAGTATTTTCTTTTGAATAACTCAGTTCACATTGCAGAGATTTTACTATTGACTTTGGTACATGTGAATTTAGAAGAAAACGTCAACATCGATCTCGATCTACTTCATATAATTAAAAGTAAAGATTTTATTATATTTTGTGTTCTTTTGCCTTCATGAAACACATGTTTCACATTCAAATCAATTGAATGTCAGTTTGACCCTAACATAACAAATTAAGAAATGAATAAAACATACATCTTTTAAATAATTAATGATACTTTTAGTATATCAATTTCAATTAACAATAAATAAGAAGTGTGCTAGAAGGTTCCTATATGACCAATGCACAAAAACAAAAGAATATGAGTGATCATTCATTAATAATTTCAAACTACAATGATCTAAAGGGTTGATGGGTTTGAAAGCAAGATATGCAAAAATTATTAATATAAAATAATATATAGATTCTTCAAACAAAATAATATCTAGCTCCACTGAATTAAGTAATAGGACATTTAATTATGTATCAATAACCCAATTATCTCTAAATGCAGATTGTTAATGAGTCTGGACAATTCAATCGTGAAGCACAACTTTAGAGAGCAAAACAGAATTATTAACCTGCATGTTTTGATAAATTCAATATTTTGATAGTTTATTCGATGTTTGACATCGATGCTTCTTGCGTAGACATTATAGAAACTATGTTTAATAAACTTTCAAAGGATTGTAATACTAATGACTGCATGATAAACTATTTCAAACTAATGGATAGTGTCACATCACTGCTCAAGCATTATAAATTTCGGTTTGTATTATTTATTATTATGTACGTTGCGCAAAACAAAAAAAAAGTTAGACAAAATTGGAAACAACGTGTGTTGATTGCTTACCGTTCTCAGGAATAAATTGTCAGAAATACAAGACATAATACATAATATACACTCAAATAAACATTTCAACTTTGAGAGCGTATATATAGACGCTTTAACTTGATATGATATGAACAGTAACTGAACACTCCAATGCATTCTTATTGAGTCTCGTGGACACTTGACACTGATGTGGCACATGAATTTAAGAAGTATCTAGATGGTTATTTTGTAAGTTAGTGCACGTTAAAAGTTAAAATACTTACTTGTTAGTAGAAAACAAATTTGAATGTCTGTTACATTAATATGTTATGGCAATACGCAAAAAAGTGAAACACTGTCAAGAGCATTAGTCAAAAAGAGAGAAATTCTGGCAAAGTATGTCTTTTCAAAATTAAATTATAATTTATACAGTAGTTCTATTGGGAATCAGACCAGGGAGAAAAATAAAAGAGAGAACTGTAGAGTGCTTTTTGAAAAATGGAATAATAAAGGTTATATTGTATTATGATATTTTGCTCTTTAATATCTTCTACACTGTATATTACCATTGATGGAGCTAGAAGGAAAATTATAATTTGCCAAGTTCGAAAAGCTTTTTTTTTCCTCCTAGGTCGTTTGGTTATGAACAAGTTATCCCGAGATTACTTATTTCGTGATAAGTTATTCCACTATGTATATGCGTGGAACAACTTATCATATCACTAAGGTAAAAATAGTGAAATAAATAATCCAAGAATGACCTAATTTCTCTAACCAAACATAAAATAAAATAATCCTCTATTTTATTCTAATATTATTATACTTTATACTTCACACAAAACGACTCCTTATAGTAGTAATTAGTTAACAAAGCTTGAATAAAACAATTTTTTTTAAAAAAAGTTTAGGCTTTATATTATATGCGCCTTTTCAACTGTACTTCAGTTGGTTGAGTATTAAATTGAGAGAAGTAATAAATTAAGTTAAATTAGTTAATTTATTCTGTAGTTAATATTTTTATTGAGTATGCAAAACAAAACATGATAAGTAAAACGAACTAAAGGAAGTATTATCTTTCTCATTTTTTTAATCACAAAATAAAATGATGTGCAGAATCGGTTCCTTCATTTTCCTAGTAATTCTTGCTCCAACTAATAATTGTTTACTATAAGCTCAATTTATTAAGCTAGGATATTCATATCACGTGAATTAGGCCTTTTGCAAGTATAATTGTTTATTAGAGTCTCTCTCTTCAAAAAAATTCAAAAAAAAAGTTTTTTTTTAAAATTTACAAGAACATTGCATGAATATATGACTTTACGTAACATTAGGCGAGAATCTATATGTGATAGATAATAGATTAGACAAAGTGTTGCTAATTAAGTCCAAATTTCAACTACTTTAAGACTTAAGTAGGTGCAATTGTTATAGAAAATTTTAAAACTCGATTTAACCAAATAATTAGGTTACGGTAATGACTAATAATGAACTCTTGACAATCCAGCTCCTAAAAAGTGCTGATACTTGTAATTATTATTGAAGAGTGACTTGTATCCAATTAAATATCGCAAATGAGTTAAAGAATGTTAATTTACACTTGTTAATGTCAATAACAAATCAGAAATTTCAGCAAGGAAATTTATCTGAACCCTCTCAATAAAAAATTACATAGCATATATATAATTATAAGATGAATTATAATTATTTTAATATAAAATAGAATTGAATTTACTTCTACGTGATTCAGTTACTTCTTTTTTAAAAAAAAATTGAGGTGGGGAAAGGGAAATGGGAAGGATCGAGAGTTCAACAACCAATCAACTAAGCTATTAAGATATCACAATCGATTAATTTGATAAACGAAATTGAAGTATAACATGGATACGTACCCAAATAATCAGGTAACAACTCGTTTGGTCAAGCACTGGCGAATGGTATTTGGATTCCGTCCAAATTAATGTGAAGTGAAAGAGAAAGGTAAGTGAACAGTTTAAGTGAAGGTAAAGTCGTGATGGATAGTGGGCCTATTTTTGAGTGACCACCGACCGCCGCTTTAGGATGTCTTTTTCCCACTGAAATTGGTTGCCATGAAAATGACTCTCCTTCTTGGCCTTTGAGCCCTTTGATTTTTGGCCACCCAACTTTAAACAGAAGAAAAAAATCACTTCCTACTCCTTTTACAAATTGCTCTTTTGGTTTCCTTACATGGACCAATTTACTTTTAAATTAAAGGAAATGATCAAAATAATTATGTACATATCATAGAATAAATCTTTGTTTTTCTATTTGAATATGTCTTTATTATTATTCTTAGAGGATTGACTCAGAGTTACCCTTTAACAGTAGAAAACAGAACAAAATTCGTCCTTCGTTTTGAATCTGGTTTTAAATATTGCACTCGGTTAAATTGTGTGAGCATCTCATCTAAAAGTTTAAATATTATCTGCATCATGTTAAAGTATGTGATCATATCATCTAGAAGGTTAAACTATTTTTTAAAAAAAAAACACTTTTATTAGTTAACGAACCTTCAACAACCTATTTTATGATCTACGTACTTAAAAGATACTCCATTTATTGTTGAGATGGAGTGCCACCTTTCAAAACAATTATAATCATAACCACAAAATCTCCTTGGAAACAATTTGAACCAAAAAAATTACACAAATTCAAGACGATTAAAAGAGTTGAATTATATTTCATTGCTCATTATATTCTCTTTCTTTTCCCATTACTTTTCGAGGTAATATCTCATATGGTCACTCAACTATTGATTATTTTCTCAGAAAATCACTCAACTTTGGTTGTTAACTCAAAAGTCACTCAACTATTGATTATTTTCTAGAAAGTCACTCAACTTTGGTTTTTAACTCAAAAGTTACTCAACTATAATTTCTTTTCTCAGCAAGTCACTCAACTATTGATTCTTTTCTAGAAAGTCACTCAACTTTGGTTTTTAACTCAAAAGTCACTCAACTATTGATTCTTTTCTAGAAAATCACTCAACCTATTTAATTAATTTTTCTAATTAAAATTTACTTAATTGAAATTTTTATTTCTAACTAAAATTGTAAAAAGATGACTCACCTACTTGACTCGATCCACTAAAAATATAATAGTGATCCTTTTATTTTACCTTTTCCCCCAAATATAATAGTTAGCATTAATTAACTATTTTCTACACTATGTTTAACACGTATTTATAAGAACATTGTGTTCCAGTTTGAAAAAAATAATTAAGTATAGTATATTGACGGTGATATTGGATATTTTTAAGCATAGTATAATTGGCAGTACAAATGGATACTTTTTTTTTTGCTTAGGAATAAAAATTTCATTAAAGTAAATTTTAATTAAAAAAATTAATTGAATAGATTAAGTGACTTTATAAGTAAAATATTCATGGTTGAGTGACTTTGTAAGTAAAATACTCATAATTGAGTGACTTTTGAGTTAAAATTCAAAGGTGAATGACTTTTTGAGAAAAAATCTATATATAGTTGAGTGACTTTTGAGTTAAAAATCAAAGTTGAGTGACTTTCTGAGAAAAGAGTCCATAGTTGAGTGACCACCTGAGATATTAATTCATTACTTTTCTTACTCATCTGTAATTTAACAGCAATTAAACAGAAGAACATTTTCAATATTAAGGAATAAAAATTAAAAGAGAAAAGGGAAAGAAATCAAAGTTTACATTAAAATTTTGGAAAATTCCTAAATTTACCTTGAAGTTGAATTCCTAAAAATTAAATACAATTCCAATTATTATTCACAATCGAACACAATTTCAATTTTTATCATTTTTCACTTTGAAATCATGACCCTTTTATTATGTGACATGTGACCTCTGAAAATTCAAGAGACTTTTTGAGTATTAATATTGTTCAGTTTATAGTGTTCCTAACTCCATTTATTATTTTGTGTGGGGAGAAAAAAACATCTACCTTTTCAAAGGCAAGAAGCTAATGTATAAGCTAAGGTTTATAGCTTTTCATCAACTTGATTGTATGTGTCATGGTCTACTTCTTACCCACCACATGGGGTTTGCTAGGCACCCAACAGCCATGCACCAACCCCATTTTAAATATACTAATAAATTAAAACTGAGTTTAAGTTATTCATAAATTATGAGTGTACTAAGCTTTTATGTATCAGGTCATCTTTATTTGTTGTAATAGTTAATTATCTTATTTATAAAATTACAAATATCATATTTTAAAGAGTTTACTTGCAGATATCAAGTTACCAAAATGATATTACTTATGTAGATTTTGACTCATAAATAATTTAGCTTCTAATCGGTTAGAAAACAAAGGTTCTTCCTATCGCAAATTAATGAAAAATTTGTGTTATAGAATATAATTTTTCCACTGAATCAACTAACTAGGAAAATGCATGGAGCGAAATAGATTTTCACTGAAAATAGTAGAAAACTTCCTATTTTTTTAATATGAAATTTATTTCTCACCGATTCAATGAAAATAATATGAAAATAGCCATTGAACATTTTTCTGACAGGAAATTCAATGAGAAAATAGTAGTAATTTTTTTTTAGCAATAGACCCCTTAAAAATTACACAAAATCACTAGCTATCAAATTGTTAAGCACTTCTTTTCTTTATTGGTTTTCTTTGAGACCAAGTAAAATTATACTAGGTATATTATTATCAGTTGAGCTTCTATTTCATTCATGGAATAAAGAAATATATAGTACGTACTAATTATTATACACCACTTGAGTGTTTTTTTTCTAAAAGATAAAACTTATTCCCTAAATTCCATGGTTCTATCAAAATGTGATCACATCATATGTAGTCAATTTTTGTTGTACAATAGATGGATGTATAAATGAAAACTTGGCGTATAGTGAAGTCATTTTCTGGAAGATAGTGACTAAAGCAGAAGCACCAGTGCTTATAATTCCAAGTAAAAGTCACCATCTCACACATGGGTGCCCAAATGACTACGTAGCCTATGCAACCAAAAGTGACTACATGACATGATCATGCAAAACAAACTTTTCTATTTTATAGACATATTGGCCCCCAACCATACATATTGATGTGTATATTTATTCACATAACACTGTTAATTTAATCTTATCCCATCCCCCTTTTCATAACACTTATAACGCTTATGGTTCTTCTTTCAGAAAGTCACTCAATGTTCTTAGTTGAGTGATCAATTAGTTGCAAGAACTTTAATTATTGAACAAACTAAAATTTTCTCCAGGTTCCTATTAACCTAATGCTTGTGAAATAGTAGATTTGAATCCACAATTTTTAAATAGATGAATTTATTAAAAAATTAACCTCATAAAATTTAAATTCTGAATTCGTCTTTATTCCGGCTAACAATTCTTTAGATAGGTAATAGGTGAAAGTCTTGTGATCAATCCTTTCTTCTTTATTTTTACTTTTTTAATCTCTTTTAAGTAAATAACATCTATAGACTTATATTGTAATGCCTATGACTAAGGTTGTAAAAAAAACACAAATAGCTTCTTGATGCTTCAAATACTTAGGCTACATGTTATTTAAAATTGATGAAAATTACTAACTTACATAAAAAGCTAATTTCTATGGTCACTAAAGTACCAATAAAGATTTGGTGCTTGATCAACAGAGTAAATGTTGCAAGAATCCTCTGTTGTAAAACCATTTTGCTCCTCAATTCTCCCAACACCTTGTTGCTGCTGCTGATTATTACTATTATTATTATTATTATTATTATTATTATAAGGTCTCATTGATGATGATGTAGAATTACTTGCCCTTGGATCCATTAACTGTGTGTATGTTGATGAAGATAATGACAAATGATCAAGGGCATTATTGTAAGATGACACTTTAGGCATTAATTGTTGATATTTGAGTGTTGAAATGTTGTAATTTTCTTCATTCATCACTCCACTTGAATCACTATCTGATGATCCATCTTTTGAATCTGATGAATTCTTCAACTTATTCAGAATTTCTTGTTGCCTTTGAAATACAGGGGATAATAATGTTTCCTCTCCTAGCTTCTCTTTCAGTCCTTTTAACTGCAATTTCGATAATAACCACAATCATAGTGTCAGCTAAAAAATCCGGTACATAAAACACCATTGTGCATAAGCATAAATGACTCAACTCATTAAGCGTTCACCTTCACGATTTTAGACAAGTAAAAATAGACGGAGGGAGGGAGTATTAGATAAGGAAATGTGGAAGATTTATAATTACCTCAGTAAGCAAGCCTTCTTTTTCATGTTCAACTTTGGTGTAATTATGTTGAAGAGCTTCATAATTGGACTTGAGAATGTTATAATCTCTTTCTAATTGCTTAGTCTTCCAACGGGCGCGGCGATTTTGGAACCAAATTGCAATTTGTCTTGGTTGCAGGCCTATTTCTTGTGCAATTTTTACTTTTCTATCAGGATCAAGTTTGTTATCAACTTCGAAAATTTTCTCCAGTGCTTGAACTTGATCCACTCTTAACCTCCTTTTCTTCCCTGTTCCACATCCACTTTCTTCTATCCCATCTTCATCTTCCAATCCATCTAACATTGCCTGAAATTCATTGCTATATCCCAAATTCTCTGTATTTTTCTCTGCAATGTAACACACACACAAAAAAAAAAGAAAGAAAACAATGATCAGTCAGTCCTATTAGAAATTCATTGGACTTAAACGTCTATTACTTCATTTACTTTATATCCTGTTATTTGTTATCATATTTTCTTGTAAGATTCGAGGGTCCATCGAAAACAGCTTTCCTAGCCTCAAAGGTAAAGTAAGTTTTTGTGTACATTCGCTGACTATTTTCATATGTAGTATTGTGAATAAATCTTATTAACACAAATACGAAGTTTGAACTAGAGTTACTGAATTTTATGAAATTTGTAGGTTTAAGGCGGGCTTTGAAAGCCTCGGCCCTAAACTAGAGAAGGATTTAACTTATATATATACTGATAGTGTAATAATTACCTTCAGTTGGATAAAGCAATTTGCCAGAAGAATCTGAGAAACTGAACCTCTTCATGATGATAAGATTAGTTTTTCTCCTTAATTCTTTGGTTTGACAAAAACAGAATTGACAGGACTTGAAAATTTGTAATGTGAAACTTGAAATTGTTGAAAGGAATTATACAAAAACACCAAATCTTTGTATAGTGATGTTTTAGAATAGCACAATCATAAGCTAAAACAAGAAAATTAAAAGACGTGGATATGAATAAAAGAAAGAAAAAGGGGTAAACTCAATAGCAATAAAGAAAAAAATACAAATTAAAGGGACATGCTTTTCATCATTAACCAATCAATCTAATAAAATAAATAGGAAGAAGAAGAGAAGAAGAAGCTAAGAAAGAGAAAAGAGAAGACTCTGTATGAGAGAAAAATAAAAGAGTTTATATGGTTTTTTTTTTTCCTTTTCAAAGGTATGGACCAACAGTAGTTTTATATATGCTGCCCAGCTATATATCTTCTTTTAATGATGTGAAATGACTTTTTATAATTTGACAATTACTACTACTACTACTATTTTTTTTCCACAATTATTTTTTTATATATTCTTTCTTTTGATTTTTATGTCTTTCAAACTGTGAAATTTGAATCCAATTGTCCAGTTGGCTCCAGAAAGTCCAACTGCATGCTAGTTTTTTCAGATCTAATTTTAGAACAAGACAATCAACAAATTGTTTTGCAACATACATAAATTTGCTATTTTAATATTTCCATTTGCATGAGGACCTTAATTGGTGCATTTTTTAAGAAAATTTCAATTGATTTTAGAATTTCGTTAAGCTGAAGGGAGCTTTGGAGTAACGGTAGAGTATAACCTACATGTATGACTTGAGCTGTGAAAGCAGTTATTAATGTTAGTATTATGATAGATTGTTACTATCACATTCTATATCGTGAGTGAACACGAAATAGTTGATGCACCATATTGTCTTTTTATGTAATAGAAGTTATTGTTTCTTGATTTGAAAGTTTATCCAGTAACAAGCTTTACAGTACGGGTGAACTTCAGTTAGTCATATATAAGAGAAGGAATAAACTTCATCAATTGGGCACAAGAATAGGTAACCTAGAAGTTTAAAATTTATTCATGACGTTATCATATATAGGCAAATGCACACAAATTCTGTGATCTGCAATTTTGTATGACAGTCTCCACAACTAACCACCCATGTATAATCCAACCTAGATAAGCATATACTAATATTATACTAATAGAATCACGGAAGATAAGCATATACTAATATTATACTAATAGAATCACGGTTTATTCGTCGTTTACAGTGACGGAATCAAAAATTTTATAGACAATATAATTATTTGCCTGAAAAGGACTTCGGATGGATTTCTTGGCCCTACTTGCTCTGCCAGTACGGAGAGTTTATTATTCATATAATATTAAGGAAAAAGGGTCTGAAAAATATTCCAACTTTGGCCGAAATTGATGTTACAATACCAAATTTTATGGAGGACCTTTTACCCCTGCACTTTTTAATAGTGTATTTTAAAGGTATATATGTGCCCATGTGGACACGCTACTATTTATAATGATGCAATATTTATGATGTCCACGTGGACACATATATACATTTAAAATACACTATTAAAGAGTGCAGGGGTAAAATGTCCTTTCCAAAGTTCGGTATTGTTATAATAATTTCAATCAAAGTTCGGTATTGTTACAGACTTTTCCCCCAAATATTAATGTGTTTTAACCTAAGGTAGTAGATAACTAATTATTTTATTTATTTAGATTATACTAGACACACTTATTAGAGACAATTACTTAAATATGTTCTTTAATTAGTTACCTAATAGTATAGATATCTTTTTACCGTATCAGCATACAAAATAAAATTCAAGAATTGTACATAGTAGTGGATCCAGTACATAAGTTTATGGGTTGTCAGTTGCTGAAAAATTATATAATATGCATATAGGGTGTTTACGGGTCGGTTTGGATCGTTTATTGGTTAAAATTAAAATCAAATCAACTTAATCGGTTTTAAAATTATCAAAACCAAATCAAACCAAATATAATATATATTTATCGGTTTGGTTGTTATCGATTTCGGTTCAGTTCGGTTTGGTTTGGTTATTTGGTTATTAACCATAGACAAAAATAAAAGAACAATTCATTCAAAACGTGAAAAAAGTGACAACAATCCATTTAAAACGAAAATAGTTAGAATGACTGACATTGATATTTTCAATCTTATAAAGAATTGTCATAGACACATTCATATACATAAAACCAATAAGATAAATATACTCACCTTGGACATTTTATCTTTCATAAGTAAATTATAAATAATTTTTTGATGAAAACACATATAAGATCTTTAAAATTATTTATAAAAATAATTTATTATGTATGTATAATAATAAAATATATGTATATAATTTGTCGGTTCGGTTCGGTTATTTTTTTGGTTTTTTTTTAACAAAATCATAACCAACCCATATTCTATCAGTTTTTTAAAATCTAAAACCAAACCATACCTAACCCAAATAAAAATTGATTTATTTAATCGATTTGATTCAATTTTTAGATTTGGATCGGTTTTTATCCAAGTCGTGAACACCCCTATATGCATATATGGAAATCGGTTCAGAACTAACTAATAATATAAACCTTATGATTTTTAGTAATAAACTTATTGTATTTTTAAAAATATTACCCCTTATTTTTGTAATTTTAGTAGATTTAATTCTTACCTATAAATTTATGATCCAACTCAAAAGTACTTATGTTTAGGGTTTAGATAAAACCACGATATCGTAATGCTACATCCACCTCAATGTATAAGTTAAATATTACTTTTTATATCTATATAGTAAATCTTACTTAGTCGAGTATAGATTCTGTAACACTCCAGAAAAAAAAATTGAACTAAGGCTCGAATCGTTCTTCGTAGTGAGTGAGATTTTATCAAGGAATTAAAAATTTCTCAAGTATTAAGGCCAGATCACTAGATGTAGCACCTTGAGTTCCAAAAAGAACTAAATTGGAAATAGCAAAATCTGAAATTTTGCAAGTTAAGCTTAGTATAAGTTTTGGGTCCACTTCAAACGACCATAACTCATAGCTCAGGATGAGTTACGTGTGATACCATATACCGTAGGAAATATCTTTGAATTATCTTTCCAACGTCTCCGAGTTTGCTCAGTTTCGAGTTCGTATGAGGGAGATATGTCTATTAGAAGTTGGGTTGTCTAGATAAGAAAAGTCAAAACCGGATTTTAGAGGGATATTTTGGTCTTTTCCTTACCCAATCAGATTTATTTCATTTTTAGTAATGTTTTAGGGGTCTAATCCTATTAGCTTCAGCTTTATAATCCTAATATACGCCTAGGGTTTTAGTTGAGAGTTCAAGAAGAGAAAAGAAGGGAAAATAGGAGAAAAGATGAGAGGATCAAAGCGTTTGTCGAGAGTCTTGCATTTTGTTGCGGATTTTCGCCATGGATTCAATCCCTAAGAGGTATGTAAGCTTCCATAGTGTTGGGTTTGTTCACCCACACGCCAAACATGTTATTTTCAGCGCAAATTTCATTCTTGAAGTTGAAAGATTAGAGTTCTTGATAGGTGTTCTTGAAGTTCTTTCTAAATCTTGTTGTATTGGGGTTTTGATGATTTCTTGAAATGATATTTAGTAATTTGAGTGTTTTTTGAGTAGATTAGAGTGTAATTATGTTAAGTAATCGAATCCAAGTGATTGGGGAAGAAATCGTTCGATTCTAGGCGAGTTAGGGTGAGAAAACGAGCAAAGAAAGTCGTCGAAGTTTTCTGGGTTGGGGCCTGGCGTGTCACGCCAGCCAGAGCGCCCCAACCACTTCTCTGAACTTTAGGGGCTGGTACCCCACACCACTCAGAGCGCCAGGATCGCCTGCCCCCACACGTTCTTCATCATTTTGTCCGTTTGAGTTCTTTCAAAGGGTACTTTTACTCCCCTTTGATTCTAAACACTCTAAAATACTTCTAAACGCCTAAAATCATACCTAACATGATCATAAACTTGAATTCATAATTCAAATTTAAGGTAGAGTTGAGAGTTAAGTTTTGAGAATTCTTTCAAACATTCTAAGAAAGTCCCTTTGAGTCCTTTTGTGGAGTCTTCTACAACTTTTAGTAACTTGTTTCAAGACTCAAGTAAGTGCGCATGAGAGTGAGGAGAATGTATTCATGAGTCTACTTTGTCATCATGAGATCCTTCATATCACGAACCATAACTCTTGAATTCATAATTCACATTCAAGAAAGAGTTAAAAGTAGAGTTCAAGAAAGCTTTTGAGTTCAATTGTGAATCCTTTGAGATCCATAATCGATTTGAGTTAAGTTTTGAGAAAGTAAGTATGAGAATGAGAAGAGTCGTATACATGAGTTCCATAATGTCATGTAGACCCTCAAGTTGAGTCGTTCATGCCCATAAATTCCGCATGAACTTCATAAATTGATTATCTATTAGAGGAGTAGTATCTTCATGTCCTAAGTCTTGAGTATTGAGTTTCTAAGCCATTTGAGATTATATTCCTAATCACGGAACTATTACATGTTACCAATGAAGTCCTTGAGTTGGGTTATTCATGTCCATAATTCTGCATGAACCCTATCAGTCAAGCAGTCTTGAGATGAGAAGTATCTTTGAGTCCTTGAGTTGAGTAGTTCATGCTCATAATTCCGCATGAATCCTATGAGTTGAGCATTCTTGAAGTGAGTGGTATCATTGAAGTTCTTGAGTTCCAAGTATTGAGTTATATCTATGGTTATTGAAAACCTTGCATTGAGTCGTTCACGTCCATAATTCGGCATGAACCATATTTTAAAAAGCCTTTTACAAACGTTTTAATTTTATTTTAAGACTTAAGATTTGAGTTGACTAAAGATTAAGACTAAAGTTCATTTTCTTTAAAATGATATATGGGAACTAAGTATTTCAAGAGCAAATGTTTTCACATTTAAGATGAGAGGAAACTGAGATTTCCAAAAGAGTTTTGAGCAGTTTGAGTACCATCTCTTTTAAGAGAAAGATTTCTGAGTAATTATCTCAAATCAAAGAAAGAATTATGTTTTTAAACATATGAGCTGAGTATTTTGAGAGTAGTATTGAGCACCGATATGAGCCATAAACCATGTAGCCATCATGGGTAGAAAGGATCATACTTTTTAGATGATTCCTTAGTGTTTTTTAGAATAGACTAGTGGATCCATTTGTTAAGGCGTCCTATGTGACGGCAAAGTATAAGACAGTTCTGGCAGCGTGGGCAAAACGTTGTATCATCACTTAGGCTCATAGTGGTGGTTGTCGGTTAGAGAAACTCCCACAAAGTTATATTGTATTTTTATATACACATTGAATATTATTGTATTTTTCAATACATTGAGTTGCTATCTATAGTTTTACAGGTTTCCATATATATTGCATCTTTTACTATTGGCTTATCCTTGAGTATCATGAGTTGAGTCTATTGAGTTAAGTATCTAATCTTTGAGTTGAGTATCTTATTCTTGAGTTGAGTTGAGTAAGTACGAGAAGAGGTAAGTACGTTTTATATTTATTAAGTTCAAGCTTATGTTCATGTTTTAGAATTCCTCTTACATGTTCGTATATTCCATGTACTGAGCCATTTGGCCTGTATCTTTTCATGATGCAGACACAAGTATTTAGGATCATTAACAGGAGCTTCGTTGATACATCCGAGAGTTCGAGTTAGCTATGGTGAGCCTCCTTGTTTTCGGAGGATTTAATTTACTTTTCAGTTTAATCAGGATGTCGTGGGCCTTGTCTCGACTTTCATCTTTATCAGTTAGAAGCTTCATAGATAGTCAGTATAGTTGAGAAGTCTATATTATTTATTTTATTAAATATTTTAAAGGCTTAAGTTGCCTATCTTTATGGCGAGTTGAATATATTATATTATTCAGAGTTTTCTTTTGAGTTAAAACTTTGTATTTAAGTTTTCATGAATTTTATTATGTTTTAAGCTTTGTATACTTAAGTTAGTCTTCCGCTTGTAGTCAGCCTGGATGAGGGTTCGCTTGGGGACCAGCAATGGTTCTTGAGTGTCGGTCACGTCTAGGGTGTAGACTCGGATCGTGACAGATTCAACTAAATTCAGTAATCTTGTTCAAATAATATATTAGTTTTAAAAATTCATCAAATAAATATACATATTAATAAGGTTTATTAAAAGATAAAATTTCAGAAATAGCTATCATAACAAACATAATTGACTATACCTACCAACATGGATTGTGGTGCACTGGTGGGAGTGTTTCACCCTTATCCAGAGGTCTCGGGTTCGAGCCTTGGGTATGGAGAAAATTTTGTTGGGAGAGCCACCCCCGAATAGGCCCTGCAGTGCGTGATCCGAATTTGGTCCGAGCTCCAATGTGGGCTTCGAACACCGGGTGGGAAACCAAAAAAAAAGAGACACTATACCTATAGTTTCGATAATTGCACTTCATAGCTATAGTTCCATTTTCTATGGAGGCTACAGTTGTATATTTCTGTCGGCTTGTATATTTCGCTTGCAAATATACAAATAGGGTAAGTATATATAAATTCTGTATTTATACATTTAGGAATTTTTCAGAACTCCGTTGGTATATTTCGCTTGCCAATATATAAATATGTTATAATTTATTATGATTTTTTCATAAATCGTACACAAATAGCTAGAATAAGCATATACAAAGTTCTGAATTTATATAATCAGGAATCGAATTATACAAATCAAACGAATAGCAAGATTGAACAAAACTATAGCGTACGAATTAAAATTTCCCTAAACAATAGCTATAACATTTAATATGATTTAAATATTTATTATTCTATATAATTTTTCCTATTCACCTATTAACATATGAAATCGTCGTAAGATTAAAAGTTTGATTTCGACTGTCAGAGAGGTGGGGGTGGATGGCAGAAAGGAAGCAAAAGGTCCAGGCTGTAGGCATGGGAAAGGCAGAGGAGTGAGTGGCTATCGAGCAGAATTAGTAACGTAGCCAACCTTTCTGCCAAAATTTGTTTTTCTGATCAACCAAACCTTCTCACGTGGTGTGTAACCTTTGTTTCCGACCCTGCAATTCATCACATGCATTTCCCCCTAATTTATTTATTTCCCACTCTTTTTTGTTATTTTCCAACATTCCTTATTTTTATTTTCAATCCTCATTTTGTTCTATGCCACCTATTTATAAGTACATATATAAATTATTGTTTCACATCCTACGTATGTTGCGTCACCAATTGGTACAAAAAAAATTGAGATTAACTTATATTCAACAGTGAAAAAGAAAATTACACTATCATCTCATTTTTAGAAGTACATATTATTATTTTTTTTAAATCACATAATATTAATATTACTAAAAAATAATAAAAAGAGTGTTATATGGTAACTTGGACTCTAAATTAATTATATGAGTTTGTTAAGAATTCTTACTTGACTTATCAAAAGTAAGAAGGATTCTTTCATGCTTTCTTTATCCTTATTATTTTCACGGTCATTCTCCGTCAACACCATTAAAGCAATTGACATACAAAATTGAAGCAATTTAAGATTAGAAAATGATAATTTTTTACTCATTATTATTTTCCTTTTTAGAATCTAAATTAGTAAATACTCAAAGTCGATTGTATAAAAAATATTTCAATGTTATTTCAAAGAATTTTTTTTTCTTGTTCCAATGTTTGAAGAAATTTATGTTTTGTGGTAACAATGATTTTTAGAGAATGCTTTTTAGAACTTTTAAATAAATTGGACAAATTCCAAAAATTAAATATAGTAATCTTACACTTGGAAAAATAGACACACCATTTCTGCAATTTTGCATAATATTTTGATATTGATAGAAGAAGATCCAAAGACATAGATGAGAAAGGTGGGAAGGAGAGGGAGAAAGATGATAAACCTCAACGTGTTTTAATAAAAGAAAGAAAAAAAAATCAGTAATCATTAAATGTGAAAATATATTAATTAAACTAGGAGGAAAAATAAGTATTTCTAAAAATGAGTTGATTGTGTAATTTTCTTATCCACCGTCAGTGGATAGTAGTTAATCTCAAAAAAAATTGCTATGACTTATTTCCTACAAGTACCAGGTTGTAAATCCATATATATATATATATATATATATATATATATATATANTTATATGAGTTTGTTAAGAATTCTTACTTGACTTATCAAAAGTAAGAAGGATTCTTTCATGCTTTCTTTATCCTTATTATTTTCACGCTCATTCTCCGGCAACACCATTAAAGCAATTGACATACAAAATTGAAGCAATTTAAGATAAAAAGATGATAATTTTTTACTCATTATTATTTTCCTTTTCAGAATCTAAATTAGTAAATACTCAAAGTCGATTGTATAAAAAATATTTTAATTTTATTTCAAAGAATTTTTTTTCTTGTTCCAATGTTTGAAGAATTTTATTTTTTGTGGTAACAATGATTTTTAGAGAATGCTTTTTAGAACTTTTCAGTAAATTGGACAAATTCCAAAAATTAAATGTAGTAATCTTACACTTGGAAAAATAGACACACCATTTCTGCAATTTTGCATAATATTTTGATATTGATAGAAGACGATCCAAAGACATAGATGAGAAAGGTAGGAATTAGAGAGGGAGAAAGATGATAAACCTCAACATGTTTTAATAAAAGAAAGAGAAAAAATCATTAATATTAAATGTGAAAATATATTAATTAAACTAGGAAGAAAAATAAGTATTTCTAAAAATGAGTTGATTGTGTAATTTTCTTGTCCATCGTCAGTAGATAGTAGTTAATCTCAAAAAAATTTACTATGACTTATTTCCTACAAGTACCAGGTTGTAAATCCATATATATATACATATATAAGATAAGAATCCATGTCGTCTAAACTCTGAATTCAATATAGTTTTCTGAAGAACATAATTCACAATAAGAAAAGTTGAAATCATTTACGTCTTTTGATAGTAATTAATCCATGCTAAATATCCGAGAAAATAAAATGATCAAAATGGTCCTGAATGTATGAGAGTTGGACTATTTGATTAGTCATTCATTTTTATACCACATAATTGAAACAATACTTGATGTATGAAAAATTAATCATTTTAGTCTTTTGTATATATCATGTAATCGAAATAGTCATTTATATATATAAAAAAAATGATCATTTTAGATTTTTAGTCCTTGACCTTAAAAGTAATATATAGTGCAAGTCCAAAAATTTGTTAAGTTTAACCAGACACTCAACATGTACGCCTACTATCCGCTTGTGCACCTTCCCCAATAGAATATACGTACAATTTTCTTATTTTTCTTATAACAAAGTTTTCGTTCTCGTTGAAAGATAAATTAACGTTCATTGAATATTAACGTGCATTAGGGTAGTAAGCAATGACGGCCTGACCGAGTCAGGAATTTCATGAGGGTGTTTAAAAAAAGGAATCAAAAATAAAAATGGTTGCTAGTGAGATTCAAACACGTGAACCTCCTAAGCATCAACTCTTTCAAGGCGTCTAAAATTACTGGGTTACAACACCTTGTTCCGTCAAGAGTGTCCAAAATATATTATTTAATCACTTTACATATCATTTTACTTATATATATGGTATTATTTTTCAACGAAGAGTGTCAATTGAACACCTGGCCATAACATAGCTACGCCCCTAGTAGTAAGAAAAAAAAATTTAACGTGCATTGAATATGGTATTGAATTAAGATAGTAAGAAAATTTTAGGGTAGGTAGGTTTTGGCATGGTCGTAAAGAGTAGTATGGGTCCAATAACAGGACAGAGGAGGCACCTAACAATTGACCACTAACTTGCTCAAAACGCACATTATATTTTTGTGCCCCCCACCCTATTTCAGAATCACTTCTACTGCTAGAACTTTCACTTTATTCAACTATCTACGTAATTAGACGTGATTGTATACATCTTGACTTCTCTTCATCCTTCAATTCATGTACGTTTTGCTTATAGTAATAGGATAACAAAGGACGGTGGGAGACGGATAAATACTTTTTTATTCTTAATCAAAGGTTTCAGGTTCAAGTCCACCTGAGTACAAAGTTCTCTCTGTTAGGGAACGCATTTATCCTGATTTTTCAGCGTGAATGCGAATTTAATCGAGTTTTAATGTGAATATCGAATATTGGATGGAAAATCAAAAATTAAATCAAAGTAGTATTTTAAATTTTATATACCGTCAGTATAAATATAATTTTTTAACGGTAAGTTCATTGGAATGATATTTACAGAGAATTTTTTTTAAAATATGAAATTTGAAATCTTGAAAATAAGATGTGTTATGTGTTACAACAAGTGAAAATAATCTAATATAGTGTAAAAAAATATCCACATCGATAATGTGTATTACTTTAATTTGTTACTTAAACTCATAGTTATATTTTACTCTACTAATTTCGTCTCTTCCATTTCTTTTTAAACTAAATTTATAAACAATATATTATACATTAATACTCGCATAGATATAATATGTACATATGGAAAATGAAAACGAGTTCATTAACTCAATTATGCATTACACATGAATAAAAAGTTCTCCACGAAAATGTAACCGTTCGTCCATATATAAGTTTGGTTAATTTCAAAAAATTAGATTACGTAGATTATTTTTGAAAAAAAATCTTTTTTTTCTTAAATTTTGTGTGAGATTTCACGATGTCACAAAAATTAAGACGAAAGAAATACTATTTATATTTGAAGCTTGCACGTACCGTGTCAGTAACATTCTTATAAGGACGTGCAAGTAGTTCAAAATTACTGATCATTTGATATTATTGATTACTGATCGATCATGATATTATGTATACTTAAATGGTTGTATAATACTTCGTCCCATTTTATGTGACACTTTTCGAATTTCAAGATTCAAATAAGTCTATTTTTTACCTTAAATTTTTCATAGATCTTTTAAACATTTTGAATTATCAATTATTGTGAATTATAGTACTTTTTACGTAATTTACAAATATATAAATTTCATTTCAACAATATTGAAGATTCCATGGGCAATTTCCAATCAAACTTAAATTGTTTGACTCTCGAAAAATGAAAATTGTCACATAAATTAGGACTGAGGGAGTAAAAAAAGAATGATAAAACAAATTAACAAAATTGAGAGACAAACAATTTTGGCTTTTTTAAAAAGTCAATGAGAATGACTTTTGCGCCTCATTCAAAGAAATTTTGACAATTAAGTAAAATGATCGAATAAAAAGACATTGATTTGAAACTATAAATTTCTTTCTAAAGATTTTATATTTTAGAAAAATAATGTATAATTTTTAATTTTTATCTATGATAAGCGAAATTATAAAGTTATAGTGAAACTGAGAATTATATCGGCAGTGAGATATATAGAAGAATTTCACCTAATATATCTTTGTTTGTTTTTCCGCTCAGTATTTCGTATCAGCATTGAAGCCTGATAAATATGGATTCTAGCTTAGTAGGGCTCTATTCGAGGTTTGTGCTTCCTATTATATTTTTATATTCAGGGCTCAAACTCGAGATCTTTAATTAAAAAAAACATCTTCAGCCATTGCATCACATCTTTCGATGATTTTCTTACTATATTTCTAAATCCAAAACCATAATCATAAGATAATTATTGCTACCCGGTTCCTACTGATCTATTTTTTTTTTCTTTTCAATTTTTAATACTATGATCGATCTGATTATTCAAAGAATATATAAAATGTTATCCTTAAAAATTATAATTTATAATTTTAAAAATAAATTAGGTTATCTGTAATAATAAAGGAGGTTTGATGGCGTAATTTTTTTTTTACACAGACAATGTATATAACTTAAATACTTACCTAAACTAATTATTTTAGTGAATTAGAACTAAAAGAAGAGTTTGAGTAATACAATATTATCAGTGTAGATGAATTTTACACAATCAAATTGTCCTTAATATTATGGCAAGTAAAAAAATTTACTTCTTAGATTTTATAAGATCTCATATTTTAAAAACACTTATCTATAAATATCCTTTAGATGATTCGATCGTGTAAAAAAATTAATTTACACTAATAAGAAGCTCCTGATATTTAATATGAAATACGTGATTAATGATTATATAATTTTAATTTGTCGATTATGAATTAGTTGAAGCTCGTCTCTTCTCAATTGAAGCCAGAAATATTGCTCCTCACCTCTCATTTTTCCATTTGGTGGTATCTGATATTTATATAATACTAGATTAAATTTAAATGTAAGTTAAAAAAAAATCTACTTTAAACACTAAACCGTTACTTAACAAGGCATATCATTTCTTACCGAAAATTATGCAGTAGTAACTGAGTAGTGTTTTCACTGAATCAGTGCTTCTTCATTTTTGATACCATCCGATATTGTATATACTCTAGTAATGGTATCAAGTAGTAACTGAGTTATGTTTTCACAAAAGCACTTTTTCCAATTTGATACCAGCAGTAAACGCACGTTAGTAGTTAAAAATAGGGGTACGGAAATAAGAAATAGCCGCTGGTAAATAATTTCCCTTTTTAAGTAAAGTGTTCTTTTCTCTTTTTATTCTTTTACTGTTTTAGTCATCAAATTTAATAAGGGAGATCAAAAGTGTTTATTTTTTACCAAACTTAATGGACTAAAATTGTTCAAGAACATCTTTAAAGGATAATTTCGAACCTACCCTCAAACCTAAGGAGTCATTTTTGTTAATCGAACAAATCATTAATCTTACTGGACATAATTAACATGTAAGAAATAAAATTTGAGTACCCAAGATGGATGGATTTAGACAACACAATAATCATATATCATAGTCTTTGCCTAACAAAACTTTTAGCAAAGTAATAGTAAAAATTAAAGGCTTAGTTAGATGATTTAAAGGCTAATGAGAAGATAGATACAATAATGCATCAACCATTTTTAGCAAAAGATACAATTTTCACCAAATGTTCCCCTTATGTTAGAAGCATATATATAATTATCTTAACTAAATGGGGACGTAATTAATTAATCTTCAATAATTGTGACCATGCATGATAGCTACCATTGTTGACTTTTTTTTTTAAAAAAAAATTATAATAGAAGCAGGTTTGGTGATATTTAACCAGACAAACAGAAAGATAATGTGGTGGTCCTTCATTCATTTATAGTTATGTCCTGTGCATTGTAAATTTTGTCTTGTAAAGCATATTAATTAGTTATGAATTTCTCTAAGGCATAATATTTTGAAATTGAACTTATGTCTTGTAAGACCTAACTTGTCATGTCTTGTTATTTTTATTATAAGTTACAACTTGTGTCTTGCTATTTATTTTTTTCAATGTTAAGAGTACTTTTGACATTTTATTTATTACTACAAGTAATATTGAAGGATAAAAATTAAACATGGTCACCCCAAAATAAAAACATTAATATAAGTGCTTGGGTGTATATATGACATCTTAAAAGAGAAAAATAAAGTATCATATAAAACATAAATCCACGTGGTAAATATATTTTTGACTCAATATGATTTGAACCCAACCAACAAATGAGTGAGATCTAACCAACCAAAATGGACAATACGCACAATAAGCTTGGAGTGACGTGTTGTTTTTAATTATTTGGTATAATACTTAATTAGTGAACCTCAAATAAATTTATATTTAGGTTGCTTAGGGCACGAATTTACATGTTTGACATGTTCCATATAGAAATAGCTTTTGGCCAAATTTTAGCTGCTTGAACTAAAACACACACTTAAACTTCGTGTTTGGTAAAATATCACTTATCATATTAAAGTTTATTTCAAAAAATTCATGCCTTTTGTTTTCTGTATTAACAAACTGGTTGGCTAAAAATGAGTCCAGTTTGAATTATGAGTGTTCAAAGTACTATGCTCTTAAATCTTAATTAATCTGGAAAATCCATAATATTGATTATTGATAGTGTACAACTTACCAATATGAATTATGGTGCAGTAGTACTGATTATAAGACTATTCTATCCTTAATCGAAGTATCGGATTTAAGCTCTGGATATGGAGAAAATCATGTTAGGAGTTGCTCCTATGTGTGATCCGAATTTAGTCGGAACTTCAATGTGAACACCAAACACTGAGTGAGAAAAGAAAAAGGATAGTACTCCATACAACGTCTAATTTAAATTGTATTTAATGCTAATCCTAGACTCCTAGCTAGTAGCTATGGAGTAGGGCAGATAGATTTAGTCTCAAATTATAATTACTAATCTTTGTAAAAAAAAAACAAATTGGTGCCATTGGTCGCAATTATTATTAATTAAGTCTTAACATTAAAGGAATAAAACATACTTGCACGTAATATCAAAAAAAGAAAAGAAAAGTTGACTAATGATGTAGGAAGAAAGGGATGTTTGTCGTTAATATTTCTCTTTTTTAATTAGCACATAATCTGGCGTTTTCATAACATATAAAAAAAAATCGGACGTGTTAATAATCGCGAGGTCACAAATTCGAAAAGTAAGTTATTTTTTCATAGTTGATCGTTAAAAATATTATTTTTAAAGAATACATTCTCGCCAAAAGAGAGAGTTATTTTTCATTTTATACATATATATTAATATTTTCCTTCACAATTATTTCAACAGTTTTTAATTTAGGATAATCATATACTCCATTTAATAGCATTAATTTCTATTCTACAATGATTGTACTATATATCAATGTCAAACACATATGCAGACCTTTAAACTTGTTCCTAAATTTCATTTGACACTTCAACTCAATTTTGTTTCATTTTAACTCTTAAACTCCAATTTTTATGTTCCATTTTGGCACTTTTTTCCAAAGAATCAACAAAGTGGGATGTGTGTACTTCACATGCCATTATTGTGTTAAAAAATAATGGATGAACATCATTTTTAAAAAATATATATATATTTTAGAGTTTCTGTACATTATTGTGTGAAAAAATAATCGGTGAAAGTGTGTTGGTTTTTTTTTTAAAAAAATAATTAGTTAATTTAAATAACATCACATATATTTTTTTTCATATCTAGTCTACTTGGACTACTCAAATATCAGCTTTCTAATTTTTCATTCAACTAAATGAGTAAAAAAAAACTCATGTTCACTGCTAATTAATAACACTACAAAAAAATGTTGACACTCGATAGACTTTGTTGGGTTGTCATTGATTTTTTTAAGAAAGAAAATCGACGCACTTTCGTCCGTTTTTTTCACGCAAAAATATAGGAAAACTCTTAAAAAGAAACTGTTACTTTTTTTATAAAAAAAACAATGATAATCCGTCAGTTTTAATTTTTTACAATAATTAACAGATGATCGTCGATTTTTAAAATGCAAAATTGCAGTTGAATAACATATATAGAAATAAAGAAATCATAAAATTAGTATTGTGTGTTAAATGGTACATAAAAGAAATAGAGTTGAAGGGTAATCTTTTATTATTTTTAAAAAAAATACTTTTTTTTTTGTCTTTCACTCTTTTAGAGAATGTGTGATGCACACTCTCTGCCACATCACTTAGAAGTTCCAAAATGAAACATAAAAATTGGAGTTGAAGGGTTAAAATGGAACAAGGTTGAGTTGGAGTGTCAAAGTGAAATTTAGGGACAAGTTTAAGGGTCTGTATATGTGTTTGGTCATATATCAACTATGTTACACTTTGTTTGGACAATAATTATGTATTGTTTCATAATGCATTATATTATATTGTATTGTATCGTATTGTATTATTATAATGAATATAGTGTTTGGATAGTTTGTATCGTTATCCTTCATTACATAATGTCATACATTCATAATTTGAATGATAAACTTACAAGAAAAGTATGATACATGATAGAACTACTATGAAAAGGTAGGGTAAAAATAAAATAGAATTATTAAATAATAAGTAAAGACAAAATGAGAAGAAAATATTAAGGTAACTATGCGATCACACCAAATCAGTTACACAAAATGGGTATGTCGTTACCTAACAACGAATTTAAACAATACGACACAATAAACTTTAAGTAACAATCAAAACAAACATGATATCTAAACTAACAATACAATACCATGGGTAACAACCATCCAAACAAGGTGTAACCCTTAATGCTATAATGCTAATTACCATTTACCATTTTTTTTCTTTCTAACCCTAAGACGATTATGGGTTTTTGCTTAAAGTTGAGGGTACTTTAGTCATATCCTAACATGTGTGAATACTTGAAATGTCATGTCCACAAGACCACAACTATCAAAAATGTCATTGTGAAGTGATTAAAGTTACTTGTAATCTATCGGTAATTTTTTTATAAAAAAAACAATTACCACAGTTCTAGCTCCACTTTGCTATTTTATCAATTTTGTAATGAATATTCTTTAATCCATGCAGTACTCCATTTTGTTCTCAAAAGAGCTAAATGTACAAAAAATAATAATGATTTGATGTGATATCATGATGTTACTTAAACTAGTAGTATAATTTACGAACGGACAAATTTAAAATCTTTGGGTATATCCTTTTTTTTTTGTTACATATATCCTCCTTTATTTTCATTTTTTTACAATATCTTAATTATTACTATTTATTCAGACATAGATTCAAATTCAGATATTTTAATCTTAACGCAAACAAATGAATAGCTTGCTTGAAAAATTCAAATAAAAGTTTCAATTTTATAACCTCCTTATCTAGATCAACTTTTGTTTTAAGAACTTTATACTAACACTTTTCCACACTTCAATTCCATTACAAGTTAACAAAGTAAACTTCGTATAGATTGTGATACCCAAAAAAGGTTAGAGACATGTTAGCCAATTGCACTTCTTTTCTATTTTTTTCTTTTTCTTTGCTTACTTTGAGTGCACTAAAGTAATTACTTGGCATCATGTCTAAAGTTCATTTTAAAGAAATTTTTTGTATGGTTGGACAACACATTAAGCAAAAATTTTGAGCTTCACTTTTTCTTTCTTTCTTTACAACTAATCACAGCCATAACTTTTTTTTTGCTTTCGTTCTTTTGTTTTGTTGAGTGCGGTACAAAGCTCTAGGTCGAAAAGTCACGAGACAGAATATTTTCCTTGGACTTTGCCCAATCACTTCAACACTTTGTTATCTTAAATAAGCTTTTACTATTTCCTTTGGACTCGGGTAAAAGACGGTTTCAGGATTTAAATTTTATAAATTTTTTATCGTGATCTCAAATTAATGAACAATCCCAGCACATATATATTGTAGATCCACCCATTCGTTGAGACGAAGAAAAAAAACTATAAGGATTTAATGTAATAATGGAGGGAATAGGAAAAATATATTATGATAACTAGGAAATTATTTCCTTGAACAGAGCAGAGCTCAATACAAAATTTTCTGGGACAAAAAATAAATACATGTAGTGCAGAATAATTTCTTACAGCTATGAAGAATGACACCTACTTAGCAAAAAATCGACACTCTTTACAAAATTTTCTTGAATGACTGTCCTCCTGTAGCAGCATGTTAGCACAAAATACACGCTGCTCTTATCGTCAATTCTGTATAAATATGTTCTTCAACTCCTATGTTAAATTTTTTTTATAATTACTGTTTCACTTCTTGATTTTGTGTATCTTCTACTTTATCGGGGAGCGATGAAAATGGAGAACAGCAGGAAGAAATGTCAATCCCAGCAACCTCCATGGCATTGCAGACCCATTCAGGAACATCACCTTGGGGAAACTACAGGTCAAATTTAAGAAGTCACCACAATTTACAGTAACAAATATTTGTATCAGTAATTTAATTAAATGCATGCATGATATACCAGCATACAAACAGGCAAAGGTAGCAGAATTTTCAAGTGATTAACGCCTTAAAGACGTCGTCAACAAGTAAAATTGTAATACCATGCAATACTCAATGAAATCATTGTCTGAGTGGAATTAATTATTACCATTTTCTGCAGAAATTGACAGACAAATCTGCAAAATTAAACAAATATGTCAAATGATAAGGTAAAAAAAACCAATGGATGAGAGCAGAAAATGAGAATGAGATAGTGATTCATCTTGAAATGCAAGACAAGTGAATAGTGTAAAGAAAGCTTGTAATAGTGAGGAGAAATCAATTTAAAACTATAAGTGAACATACTCTGGAAACCGTCCTTCAACAATTGACGAGTGCAAATCTCTGCTAAGCTGCATAATTTCAATGGCTCAAAGTCATGGCTGAGCTAATAAACAAATGAAAATATCTTTAAAAACCTCAGTGTTTGGTACCTTCATCATATAGTATAGGTTGTGATATGACAGAAGTTGAGATCCCATGGCATCTTTAGTGACAAGGCAATGAATGTAAGCCCTCGTATATGTTTTACAAACCTGTCAAGAGATGACTAGTATTTCAAACATCGTATAAATTGAAAGTAAGACCATCTGTAGTCGATCATCATCTATTTCACTTTACCATGCAGTCACATGTGGGATCAATAGGACGCATATCATCTTCCATTGCCTTGTGTTTGAGTTTTAGAACTCCCTGCATCATGACACGATAAGAGAAAAGGCATTATTCCACTTCATAATGAATGGTGGATGATATTTTCATCATAAATTGTTTGAGCTTGGTTTTCAGTGCTCAAGTTTATGAATCATTGCGAAGAAAATTCGTGAACAGATTTCAGGAAAAAAAACCCTTAAATTAACAATAGAAAGATAAAATCAGATTGATAAATAAGAGGAAACCAGATTTTCTCAAAACATCGAAAAGTTTTCAAATCATTGAACTACCAGTCTCCATGAACACTTTGAAGAAGGTAGTCAATAATACTTTTATCACATGGAAGGAGGAGGGAAGGAGGAGCAGCATATGTGCACAAATTCAACTAAATGGAGTTTCTACTAAAAGGAAATTTTGAGCAGCTCAGCATTATTTAACTACTACTAGATTACTAGACCCACGACATGCTTATCATCTCACCCTCTCAGTGTTTACAGATCAGACAAGATTTCTATATAGATCAAGAATACACAAAACATTGGTGTTGGGCTAGAATATTAGCGGTTATAGATTTCTTACATGCAATCTGAGAATTAATATTAGATTGGTTTCAAAAGAATGCCACTGTGTGATATCCAGAGCCTAAGTGATGAACATACAGAGGCAGTGGGCTGAGAAAATTACCTCAGGTACTAGAGCTGTGCCAAAACGAGCGGTACGAGTAGGATAGACACAATCATACATGTCAGCACCTAAAGCACTGCAAACCACAATGTCTAGTGGGTAACCCACCCCCTGGAGTACAGCAGTCGAGTTATCAGAAGCCAGAAGGCATCACATATAAAACTAGAGAATTTGAAAATAGAGGCATCAAGTTATATCTACCAAGGAACATCATAAGAGTGACATTTACCATTACATATCGTGGTTTATGCTCAGGTAGTGCAGCAGTACACTGAGCCACGACACGCCAAAAGGAGTCTTTATCTTCACCGCCTGCAAGACCACCAATAGCATAGCTGTCACACAAGTAAATTCAGTCATTCACTCTGTTGATTGTTGAACCTCAATTCTTCTAGTTTGGTTTGTCAGGTAAGCTGCTTTTGAGTTTATAAGTTATTAGAGGAACATGAATGTGTAAATATATACACGTTAAGGTTTCCACATACAAGGTGACGAACATTTTTGATGAAGTGTACATATTCAGAACTATGAACATACCCAGGCAAATTGCGTTCAACTAAACCTCTGACACATATATCCCTGATAACAAGAAATAAAAATAACAAAGTTTGTCAAATGAGATATACTTATGTAAACAATAAAGCAATCCTGGAAGTAACAGGATGTCACAATGTAAGTCACCTTAATACAGGATCTAAACCACCTTGCACTATGCCAAATAGATTCTGTTCATGTGGTCTCTTATGAGCTGCCAATGACAAATAAAAGCAGGAAAAACACAAAATTGAGAATCTGGTAGTAGTACATCAGTAATTTTAGCTAAGAAACTCTTAAGTTTAACACTAGAAAGAGAAATTCTCAAGCAAACTTTGAGAAACAGTTACTTGAAAAGAAAAACTTCAAAACATCCAAGTTCCACCGAAAACCTTACTCAACTATCTGTCAATAGTGTCTACAGGACTTAACCCTTGTTAAGCACTGCTAGTTGATTGCATAGCATGACCAGTGGGGCTTAATATTTTAGGACTATTTTACATTCAATAATAATCTCATCCAACTCTACCGCCTAACTCAACACATCTACCATAAAAATGAGCCAATTCCGTCCTTTCATCATCAAAGTGTGCCAAATTAACCAAAAGCTAACAGCTCAATTGTTTTCAAATTCCTCTCTTTCCTAGGCTTTCCATTCTCAAAATACCTCCCACCTTTCTGGCAAAAACTAAAAAACATCAGAATAAGAAGTAGAAAAAATTCCTACATTACAGTTGGTCGTAACCCGATTCTGTAGAGATTTATCTTTTGCCCACTGAATGTGATTAATGATGAATTTAAGTAAGATAAATAACCACATTGAAATGTACTGCCTGCTCCATCATATTACCTGCTATGCACCTATCTATCCAACGAAGAGTTCGATACATAGCCTCTTCAATTCTTGGACCTGTGATAGTAGTTTTCACGACATCATCGAGAGCCATAATAATATCTGCACCAATTCTGTTCTGTAATGTGTTGGACAAGTCAGCAAGTTAAGAAAAATCAGTTGTAAAGGGCATCTCAAGAAACATAAAGTGATAAATATCAGGCTGATGAAAAGATATGATTCGACTAATCAGCAGTATTATTGGGAGTAGATGATATAGAAGCAAAAGCTCGGATACAGCTTTTGTCAGCTCAACAGAAGTTATGCAGCTAGAGTACACACTAGTAAATGCAGTACAACAAGTGGAAACAGCATCACATGATATAATTAACTTGTCCAATTACAAATGATGAACCCAAGTGTACACCGTACGCAAAGCCTATCAGACCAAAAAGAATAAGCAGGGAACACAGGACTACCAATCATTGGCACTCACACCAGAGCAGTCACCAAAAGAATGTCATTCTCTATAACTATAGTATAAATAGTAATCAATTCGATCATGCTACAATGTTCCATACAATCGCAGGGGCTAGAATATGGCCTTGAAAGATATTTTGGAGAAGTAAAGCTACCCTGAAAGTGGATTGGTTTGTTTGCATGCCAGCTAAGAGGCATGTTTTACTCAACAAGATTCACAGAGAAGGGGATTTAGCTTGCGCAACAGATGCTACTGGTGTAACAATTTGTGTGAGACATCACATCCCTTTTTTTGTTGCAGTATCAGCTGGCAGGTATGGAACTTGTTTTTGAATCTTTTTGACGTGCAGTGGATTATGCCAGAGACAGTGAAGAGATGTTATAAAGCCAGCACAGGCATGAGCTGAAAAGGGTGTTTGAGCTTTGTGTAGCACAACTCTGCATTCATTCTATGGAACACTTGGATGGAATACAAAAGTAAATTTATTAAGGGAAAATTTGATTCTGCTCATAGAGTAAATTTTGTGTCTAGAACATTTGGACTTAGTGGTGTAAAGGAATCGCTGTGAATTATATGGATTTTGGTATGGACTTATTGACTCCTTATTTTGTTAAAAAGGAGTAGCAGTCCTCTGATCTTTTATACATCTTAACACTTTCTTGGTGATATTAATGAAATATTCAACTTATTGTTAGAGTGGGTAAAAGTCTCACATTGGTTGGGGAATGGACTGGTGGTCTCCTTATATGGACTTGGGCAGTCCTCCCCTCATGAGCTAGCTTTTGGGGATGAGTTAGGCCCAGGTGCCATATTTTTACATGGTACCAGAGCCAGGTCCATCCCCATTTGGACTCCCGGTCCACGCTCCAGTTGGGCCTGGGTGAGAAGGGGGTGGTTAGAGTGGATTAAAGTCCCACATTGGTTGGAGAATGGACTGGTGTCTCCTTATATGGACTTGGGCAGTCCTCCCCTCATGAGCTAGCTTTTGGGGTTGAGTTAGGCCTAGGTGTCATATCTTTACACGTATCAACCTTCTACATTTACTACCTATAGAGCATATCAAATTTCAGCAATGTTTCCAAAGATTCTAACAGTTTATAGATCTCAGTGCTTGCAGATACAGTTGAGAAACATTAAGATGCAACATAAAGTTCAGCATCTAACTATCAAAAGTCTAGTTAAGCATCTGTAAACAAGAGGGTATTCCTGGCTCGAGCTCAATCTGCTTGTACAGAACCCGGACTGTGGAGAATAGAAGCAAACACATCTTGACACAATTTTGTAAGGACTAACCTACCATGTGTGTGAAGATTGCACCAGCTAGGAATTATTATACATTCTGCTTGCTTGGAGTATGACTTTGAGATACAAATATAGTATACTACTAACTACAAGATCTATAAATAACAGAATATCTACATCCCAAAATGTACTTACTTGTATCTGTATTGACTCTTCAGGTGTAAGGAGCATTGGCTTTCCATCCACAGGTGACTGCAAAAAGGAAGTGACAAATTAAACCGCATGAAACAAAAGAGATAAGGATATAAAACAAAAATGGGAAAGTAGAAAAGGAATACCTGAAACGTGACACCCTTTTCAGTGATATCAGCCAAATGCAACAAGGATACCTACAACCAGAAAGGTTTTAACCTCATTTGACATCTTGTGCTACCAATTTTTTCATTGTCAAACAATACATCATATAGAACAAAGCATTTCATGTGGTACCATAAGACACTAAACAACTAGTTTTGCAAACTTTTGAAGACATGCATGAAATCCATAAGAATAATAGCGAAACAATATGGCACAAAGGAGTATAGGCTTCCTGATAAACATGTGTTTAGTACATCCTAAATAAAGATGGTTATTGCTTTTCAAATTAAAAAATCTCAAGTGAACATTGAGGAAGCAGAAGAGTGATAGACTACCATTTGAAAGCCCCCAGAGTCCGTAAGTAGTGCCCTCGGCCAATTCATGAACTTATGAAGACCCCCTAACTCATCAATGAGCTCAGAGGTAGGACGTAGTGCCAAATGATATGTGTTTCCGAGGATTATTTGGCAACCAATATCCTCAAGCTGGTGGGTGGTCAAACCCTTTATAGTACCTGTGAATATGAAAAGTCCAAATGGGTGACAATGAGAAAAAATGCATATCATCAACAAATCCAATAATAGTTTCTATAATTACAAGTATGAAGAGCAATAAAAAGTACTCTCATAAAAAGTTCCAATCATACAGTCTGTAAGCCGATTTAGTGCAGAATATAATGTATAGAGTTCTAAGCTGCAGACAGAATTAACTGATACTTTTGATTGAAACAGGAAAACAAAATACGATAATAACGGCAATGGAAGATAAAGAGACAGAAATTTACGAGGTTCAGCCAATATGCCTACAGCCATGGATAAGGAGGAGCAATTTCACCATATTTTCAAAAGTAAAGTAAAACAGAGTACAATTTAAACTAAGAAAAAGTGTAAAAGGTACTTTGTGTCATGTGAAATTCATCCCCCAATGCCAACTAGATCCAATTCTAAACCCAAATACTGGAAGCACTGTTTTGGAAAACATTTTTCAGAAAATAAGTCATTTGTCTAAAAATATTCTCATCATACCAAACGCATCAGTCTTGTTTCAATCAAAAGTATTGATTGATTATGTCTGCGGCATAACATAGAGGAAGTCAAAATAATTTTGGCTGGACACAGTTACCAGACCATATATGAGACAACTTCACTGTTTTTCCAAACAAATTAGACCTAAACCCTATACTCTTGACCTACTTATAGCAAGAGGAATCAATAGACTGCTGGCTCTAATTGTTAAGGTTTGTCAAATATCTAAAGAACTTAACCATAGACTCGATACAATATGACAAATTATTAAGAGAGAGAGAGAGAGCTTCCTGTCGATCAACTCCTAACATACTCTTACCTTGAGTGCCAACAGGCATGAAAAGAGGTGTCTGGCACTCATAGTGAGGGAGTATAAGCTGAGCTGCACGAGCACGATTAAATCTCCCAAGGATCTGGCATCAGAAATATTAAGGCACAGTAACTTAGTGGAATAACAAACAAACAAAAGTTTTGTAATAGACAGAAAACTTAGGGCGACTAGTTACATTGCTATGTCATATCAGCTACAATAAAAAAAATAGCTGATGTAGATTGCCATCAAGATTTCCCTAAATTAATTGGAG
The DNA here is from genome assembly GCF_019186545.1 of Solanum stenotomum. Taxonomy (NCBI): domain Eukaryota; kingdom Viridiplantae; phylum Streptophyta; class Magnoliopsida; order Solanales; family Solanaceae; genus Solanum; species Solanum stenotomum. The sequence goes on from NW_026032945.1 coordinate 98,103, forward strand.
ATGTAAAAATACTGGCCTTCCCAGACAAAGTTTAACCGAGCTTATTATTTTGTCACAAAATTGCAACTTAAAATTCTCAATCCTAAGTTGATGGGACACGTTCTTTTGACGAGTACAGTCGATCCAAATTCACATATCAAAAAATTTATTACATTACACTAGAAGCATAATAATGTTCTATTGCAACATCAGCTTACTACAACAACTATGCCTCAATCCCAAACTACATTGAGGTCAGCTATATGAACCCTCAACATCCATCCTCACCATTTGAACCCTTTTCAATTCAATACTCAATAATTTGTTATTTTAAGACAAATTACAATTTATAAATATTCAACAATCCAGTTTCATAAGTGTCAGCTTCTACTTATATGAAACACCCAAAATCTCTGTAGTACATTAAAAAAACGTCAAAGAAGCTCACCTCAAAACGAAGTGCCATTAACGCCACTTCCTTCCACCAGGTCAGTATCAACAACTAACTGAAACCGCCAAAAAATAAAATAGTTAAACTCATAAAAGTAAAATTTTAACTCAAACACACAAATTTTTAATTAACAATGTCACTAAAACAAAAGTGCATTCTAGTTGATGAGGATTAAGAAGTAACAAACGAACCAAACTTACAAATTTTGCTAGAAAATTAATGATTCTATAAGCTTATGCCTAACGTCAAATACAATACCATTAGTATATAAATAATGCATATATGAAAGGTGAATATTCAGATAAGCTTACATAAAACGGTGAATTAATCAGCGGCGGCGACGGCAAAGAGAATCAGAATACGAGCGTGCCCTAAATTAGCAGTGTGAGGTACGTGAAAAGGGCGGCCGAAGTCAAATTTTCCTTAAATAGCATAATATTTAAATTTGTCTGACCAAAGTCGACACAAACTGAAGTTTCTGCGCGTTTCGGATTTGTCAAATTCTATCAAAAAGAATGAGTGTCCATACTGTCAAAACTTACTTATTTTGAAAAGAAAAAAAAAAGTTTGTATTTGAGAAATTTATGAGTTTTTTTTTTTATATTTAATAAGTAAATTGTGTTTAATTAATATATTTGAATGTTAAGTCAAGATAAAAGACAAATATCTAGACATACTTATAATTAAATCACTTAATTACAAATTTAAAAATGAAAATAATCAATTCAAAATCATAATAATATTAATCTTATAATGAAAGTATTTATATAATACAATTTGATCGTAAAATCATAATGAAATTTTGTTATGAATAATATAGGCTCACCACTGCAATAAAATATGTATCAACGTTTTAAAATTTTTTTATCGAACATCTAAAGAGTGTGATTTAATAAAAAAAAATACTAACAGTAAGAATAAATTTTATCTTACCTCTAACCGATTATTTAAGTTATCTTTAAGTAAACTTGAATTTAAACTCTCAAAATCTACAATTTAGTAGTTTAAGTTATAACTTAACTTTCATCAAAATCCAATATTGTTATTCATTAATATCCAGAATATATATTACTCTCATCCATGGGCGGATTTACGTTGAACGAGTCGAAAAATTACACTATATATATAAGATTAAATTTTGAATATATGTCTATATATATACTATTGAACCCCTTGAACATACACCAAAGGCGTAGCTCAGTGGCGTTAGGGGTTCAGGAATTTGCTCTACTGCACGCGAGGTCGCGTGTTTGAATCCGGGCAGAGGCATTTTGTTTTATCAGCTTATTTCAGGCGTTTTATTTTTAAAAAATAAATAATAATGCAATCAGAAAACGATGTTTAGTTCCAAAAAATTAAAACGCTGATTGGGAATTTAGGATTTATTAATTTAATCCCTAATTATAAAGTCAAATATTAAAAAATCCGTTTCTTCTTGATTCAACCGTTTAATCCGACCCGTTTATATCCGATTCGACCCGTTTATTTGTGGATATTATTTACGTGATTAATTTTTTTTGAACCCCCTTGATGAAAATCCTCCCTCCGCCACTGCTTTCATCCTTCAACTTTACTAATCATGTAATCTACAACTATAATAATGAAATTTCAATCTTAATGTAGAAAAAGGAACAAACTACTTTGAGCAATGCTCTCACAAATAACAAATTTTGTTGTTCTTAAGAATCTTTTACGTTCTTAATGAAAACTTAATTTTTTTAGTAACAAATATATAATAAATGATGTTAATATCTTGTTTACCGCAAACTCAATATAAAAAAAAAAAGAAAAAGAAAAAGAAAATGGCCAAAAGCCCCCCAACCTATAGCTGGATTCCCAACTACACACTCATACTTCACGGGGGTCCTATTACCCCCTGAACATTTTTTTTTTACATATTATCTCACCCTTATTTGCTGACATATCTACATAAATCATATATAATAAAATGTTTGTTTACACGCGCTGCCAAGTATTGAATGGACCCCATAACTCTAAAATTTCCCTTAATCTTTTCATTTTCTTCTTTCTTTCTCTAAACCCTAACCTTTTTTCAATCACTCCATATTCACCCCCATTCTCTTCATGATATGAGATTTCGTTCCAATTGAATTTGAAGAACAATTTTTGAACCCTAACTATGAAAGCTTATTTAAGTCCGCATTTGCTATTATTTATCCTAACAAAGCAAAAAATGATGAATTTGAAGAACAATTTTTGAACCCTAACTATGAAATCAGAGAAATTACAAGCCCTAAAGCTTCAAGCTTTTTCGAAATTGAAACTACAGTTGAATGTTTTGACAAGTAAATTCAAGTTTTAAGCTGATTTGGGAGAGAATGAAGGAATATACAATTGAAAATTGAGAAAAATAGGAAGAAAAAGAGAGTTTGATTTTGGGAGAGAATGAGATTATATCATTGGGGGATTAATTATAGCTGATTTGGACTAACACCAGTACTTTTCTTCAACTTTTGACGATTTATTTTCTCTTCTTACATGCCTAAGGGAGTTGTTCTCACCTTCTTAGACATGTCAGCAAATAAGGGTGAGATAATATGTAAAAAAAAAAAATTGAGGATAGAACGCCGCGAATTAGTGAATTAGACAGGATTCCTTTGTCCAGAATAAAAGTGGTGGGTCAATTTTCATAATTTTCATCGTAAATGTGAAATACTTATACAAATAAAAATGCGGGAGAGATAAAAAAGATGCAGGGTCGTTTGTCTGCTTGGCTAGTCAAGCATGGGTTAATTCATAGATCTTTGGGCTTTGATTACCAAGGAATAGAGACTTTACAAATAAAGCTCGAGGATTGGCATTCTAGTCTTATCAGATATCCTTAAATTTGTAAAAGTAAAGTAATTTTCTCTATTTTCATTGTAACTTGTACAATATTTATTCTACCCAAGTGTTATGCTTATTATTTCGGGGTCTAAATGCACCTAAAAAGATCAGTGCCTAAGTGAACGATTTGTGATCCTATCTCATCTAAAATGGGCTCTTCGACTCATCATTTTGTCATTGTGATATGATATCATCGCGCCCAAAAAGATTTTTTTAACAATTTCTAATATACGAAATATCAAAACAATGAATAATTTATTATGTTGAAAATAGGACTTCAAAGAAAGACTTAACGTTTTTATTTATATATATATATATATATTATATATTACTTAATTTATTGTATATTGACAGATGCAATTGTTTAACGAAAAGTTCAACTTGATTCAAACCATTTTTTTATAAATGTTATTGTAACCTCCAAAGAATAAAAATTTAAATATTACATTCTTTATAACATTTTGAGCATTCTTATATACAACTGAAAATATGAGTGAACATGTTAATACTTAGTACTTAATTTTGGGACTTTACTTCATGTTTTTCTCCTCTATCAGATTTTTCTAAAAAATTATCTATTTCACGGTGTCTAATGTATTAGGATTGGGAGGAATTGAACATGTCCAAATTATCTTTTATTACATTCTTTGATTAATTCATAGCTCAATTAATCAATTTTTAATGTTATCTACCCATCTATTTAGACAATGTCGCAAACATGTGGCCATTTACTTTTTAATATAACTAAATAAAAAGTGTCTCAATAAAATTAGTAGCCTAAAATAATTTTTAGTAAAAGATCTTAAATAAATAAGTCAAAGGCTTTACGTATTTATTGTCTTTTTAGTGTGGTATTCTTAAATAACATTAAAGTCTTTAATTAATCTCACATGATTTTTATAAAACTAAGAATTAATTTTAGCTAATAAGATATTCGCAATGTCTTCGCAATATATCGCCTTGGATATTATTATAAAATATTTATTCATAAATATGCGATTTGAGTTATTTAATTTAATATTCTAAAATATTTTTGATAAAAGGTAGATATTTATTTATTAATATATGATTTGAGTTTTATATATATATATATATATATATATATATATATATTTATTTTTCTACATTTTTTCAAGTTAAAAGTAAAATAATAAAATTTATCTTCAAAAATTTGTTTGAGCCTAAAACAAATACTTTTCTTTCCACACACTTGAGCCACTCCTAAATAAACCAATATTTTTTCAAAGAATGTCACTTCCCAAAACAACATTCTAAAGCAAGCACTACTGTGCGCAATTTAAAACCCAAGCGAGGCAGCAATATTTGACAAAAAAATTAAGACTTATCGTTGTTATATTGGTGGAAGAGACCTTCATTAAGCAAATGTGGCAAAATATTTTCACAAACTCTTAAACAAAAAAGGGACAAAGTTAGTATGTCCGATAAATTGACGCACTCTAAAGGACTTTGTATTGTATGTTTCTTAGGATTGAAGAGGATATATGTGTTGTTAGTTGGATGAGAAGGGGAAAAATGACCGGACACAATGAGATTTCGCTGGAACTTTGAAAAAACACTGACAAGGCAAATGTGGAGTGATTGACTAAATTGTTTAATGTTATTTTTAAGACGGCTACAATGCTCGACGAATGAAGGTGGAGTATAATGATTCCATTTTACAAGAACAAGGGGATATTTAAAACTATAACAATTAAATGAGTATCAAATTGCTAAGACACAATGGTGAAGATGAGGGGGTGATGAGTCCATTTTCAAGAATCAATCTAGATTCATGCTGGGTTAATCAACTACACTAAAGTCATCCATCTTGTATGAAAACTAGTGAAGAAACGTAGGAAAAAGAAGAATGACCTACATATGGTGTTCATTGATCTTGAAATGGCCTATGAAAAAGTATCGGGAGATGTCATTTAGTTTGAAGGCTAAATATGTCCATATGATTTATATTAGGTGATAAAGGACATGTATGATGGAGCCAAGACCTAAGTTAGAATAGTGGGAGGTGACTCAGAGCATTTTTCAGTTGAGGTGGGGGTTATATCAGGACCAGTTCTGAGCCCTTTCTTATTTTTCGTGATGATGAATGAGCTGACCCGGTCTATTCAAGATGAGGTTCCATGGTATATGTTATTTGCAAACGACATAATATTGATTGACGAGATACGAGACATAGTTACTGATAGGTTGGAGGTTTGGATGTACACTCTTGTGTGGGTGATGGTTAGACCGTCCTTGTTGTAAAGATGAAGTGTTGGTCAGTCAAAAGCTCATATATTCAGAAGATGCATGTTTAAGAGATGGATGTGTGAGCATATTATGAGTGACACGATCAAGAATGGGGTTATCTAAGAAAAAGTGGAAGTAACCTCTGTAAGAGGCAAGTTAAGGAAAGTGACATTGAGATGATTTGAGCATGTGTAGAGAAGGAGCGTCGACACCCAATAAGGAAATGCACAAGGCTTATTGTGGGGGTACACCGAAGACTATGGGTAGATCGAAAAAGTATTGGAGAGAGGTGATCAAACAGACCATGATGCAATTTCATTTTACTGAAGACATGACTTTAGATAGAAAAATATTGAATGTTGCGTATTAGGGTCTATGTTAGTAAGGATATAATGTTGTTTTCTCTTGCGAAGGTTTAGTGCATATTGTAAGACTAGTTGTTCCTTTGTAGTTCTTGTCATACATTGCTTATTGTATTTCAATTATCACACCGTTTGTTGTTGTTATTATTTCTTTCTTATAGACATTGTTTTGCTTTCTCCATGGTTTTATTTTTCTTTTTTTACTTGGGTTTGATGCACTTGAGCTGATGGTCTTTCATAAACAATCTCTCTACCTCTATAAGGTAGTGATAAGGTTTGCATATACTCTAACCTTTTTAGATACAATTTTATGGGATTTTACTGAGAATGTTATTGTATACCATTGTTGTTTAATGCTTGTTGGCCAAACACCTTTATAAAGAAAAAGAATATTTTTTAGAAAAAAAAGTCTTTAATTTTTAAGAAACTTGGTTAAAAATTTGTTACGAGGAAAACCTTCCTAGAATTTATTATGATTACATTTTTAGTTTGTTTGCTCAAAATTTTAAACTTGTTTGTGTATGTATTTTTTTTTTGGTTTCTCATCCAGTGTTCGGAGTCCATATTGGAGCTCCGACTAAATTCGGATCGCGCACTGCAGGCCCATTCGGGGGTGGCGATCCCAACAAGATTTTCTTCATACAAGGAATGAGATATTTGACAAAAGACAAAAAAGAAGAAGTATTTTTAATAGCAAGAAAAATATTTTTTAGCTATTGGAAAGAAATTATACTTAAAAAAATTTATTTTTTCTCAGGAAATCTTCTCTATCAAAAAAATTATACTTACTTAATTACTCATTATATAATTAACCTACGCGGCAATTAAATATTTAAATACAACTACCTTCACCTCTTTCCTTTTTTATTTAACTATTTTATATTAATTAAAATCAATATATACATAAGTGCATATTTTAAAGTTTAACTAAATAAAAACAAAAAAACTTAAATTTTCATAAAACTATTTAAAGTTATTTTTCTATTTAAATAATACTAATTGCATAATGAATTTTAAATTCTTAATACTATATCTTCTCATATATTCACACTCCAAAAAACATTTTTTTAAACACAATTTATTTATCAAATATTAAAAATAAATAAATAATACTTTTCGAATGAATTGATCTAAAGCAAATAGATTTCCAAAATAAGATTACTTTTTAAAAGTTTTACCCTTTTTCTTTTTGAAAATTACAGGATCATGAAACGAATGGTCATATAATTACAGGTTAATTTGAACGGCGACTAACGGCGTGCCGGTAAACAAGAAATTATGAAGAGTTAAGGGTCCCACTTTCCTGCTGTGAAGTTTCTCTCTGTCTGCAATTAATCGGTCACCATTCTCAGATCTTCACATGCTCCTTCTTTTCTTCTTCCGATTCAGCTCAGCCACTCTTCGCCGGCAGGATCCGACCCGATAACAGTCAAGCTTCCTCGACCGGACCTTAGCTTCGCTTGATCCGAATTCAGGTCAGTTACTTTCGCTCACTGCTTTTAGTTCAAAGTGAAATTGAAGAGTCATTGGTTGAAATGTCTGATCGAGCACTGTGTTTGTTGTAATTGCTTTGTTGAAAATGTGAAGATCATCAATTCCAGGGACTAGGCAGTTGGAGAGTGAGTGAGGAAAACTAAAAATGCTGCGTATACCGGCTACAATTGAGGAACAGTTGGTACTAAAAGCAATTAGAGAAGAATGTCCCTGGGAGAATCTTCCGAAGCGGCTTCAGTCCACGTTAAATTCCAAAGAAGATTGGCACAAAAGGTTCGTTTTCATTTTTCCAAAAACATGTTTATAGTGGAGCCACTGCTTTTGTCCAATTATATTGTTGGAAGTTATTATTAATAATTACATTAATTCAAGTAAGCATGTTTATGTTACTCCGCAAGTTATGACACTTTGATTCACTCTTGTGTCTCGTATCAAAGCAAAGGGCGAAAGATTTCAAATACGTTTATGTTGAAGACATAATTAAGTAAATAGAAGTGTGGAATCTAATAGTTTAAGCCTTTACACTTCAACATTGGAGTTTATGGTTTCAAATCTCATCACCATCCTTCGTGAAAATTTAAAATAAATCACGTGCTTGACCCATGAGAAAGAATAATGCCGGCTGGCACATGATGGCGTGAGTTGAAGATCTAATTGATTAAATTAAAGTGTGTCAACTCTAACCGATTAAGCTTTAAAATGAGGTGTTTTGCTGTTCAACAATTTCAATGAAAGAAAATATGTTCAGTCGGGGACTTTAGGATGATGCAATGCAGTCAACTTTCTAGCAATCTATTAGAACTTTTGTAGGATATATTGAATTCAGGTAAAACTTTTTGTATGGCTGTCTGCAATTAAGTTTGAAGTTAACAAGTGTACATGAGGCTATCACTCTTGAGCGAACTTGTTATGATGTGTAATGAGTTTGGAATAATTGTGTTTACTATGACCGTCTAGGTTTATTTGAAAGTGAAATGCTAAACAATTGTGAGTGGTGAGATGGTTCATTTTCTTGACATGAATGTTTTGAGGTCTGGTGTGAGTTTTAGGAGGTCCACCTGCTATAACATTTCATGAACACTCTATTTGAACTTTAAGGATAGAGTTTGATCCCAATAATGTGCATTTTGTGATAGTAATTCACTTTTGTTTTATTTTATTGTTGTTTAATATCGCGGACTCAGTATAAGTTGACTATTTGTTCGCTGGACCTTCCGCAATCCTCTTCCTTTATATTCTGACTTGGACCGGCTATGCCACCACTCACACAAGTGAATTCATACAGAGAACCCCTAAATGGGTCCAAATAGAGGGTGATATAGAGGATTCATACGGCCAGTCCCAACTAGTTCGGGATTGGGGATTAGCTTATCAATTACTTAATAGGATTTACATTGTGACAAGATAAGATATAATACAACAATATCTTGGTTCATGAGGCTTTGAATTAGGTTAAAGCGAGATAAGAGACACCACTCTAATATCTTGCTTCATTAAGTTTTGAATCAGGTTTAGTATTTTTGTTGTGTACGAAGATCAATAAGAATGATCATTTTTCTATTTATTAGAATTTAGAATACATAAACTGATTCAGGGCTAAGCATAATACTTGTAAATGTTTCATTATAAATATTTATTTGCTTAGGGACCATCACCTGCTATTCTTGCATTTAGTAATTTACTTTGCTTATTTTTTACTGAATGGGCTTTATGCAGGATAATTGAACATTGCATAAAAAAGAGACTCATGTGGAATACTTGCTTTGCTCGTAAAGTGTGTAAAGAAGCTGAATACTATGAAGAAATGTTGCGGTATCTCCGAAGGAACTTGGCGGTGTGTATTGCATGGAAATTGTTTCTCATCCCTTGTACCATGAAGTTGTTGATTTAGATACTACTCAAAAATAAGTCATACTTTGAGAATTTAGTGGCAAAAAAGAAGAAGAAAAGTTGTTTTTAACTATTAATATAGTTTTTCTCCTTAAAAAGTTCTTGTTCTATTCAAGAAGAAGACATTTTTTTTGGTTTCCTATTCCGATTAATAAGTGGATAGAGTTCCAACTAAAGAAGCTATGCACTTTTCAGTGTTTCAATCAGTTTATTTCTTACATGACATGTCTTACATTTTGGAATCAGTATTCATGTGATATGTCTTCAACTTAGACAATCATCTGCTTTTTGTGACTCAAGAGTGTGCGTAGCTCCATAAGTTCTTACTTAGCGAATATTGAAAATGTATGTCGTTTTAATCGTGAATTATCTTTTAAATTTTACAATGTGTTGGTTTCACAGATACAAATTGCAAGTCATAAAGTAAACTTGTTTTTGTTGTGAGAGATGGTAATCAAAAGATGTAACAAAAACAATATTTAACATCATTTACTGAACAAGAAAGACTTACAAAAACTGTTTCATTTAGTCTCTTTGCTTGTTTCTTTCGTTTTTTCTGTGTGGGGGTTGGGAAGAACTAAAAAGAATTGTGTGTGTTGGAACTTTTGGGCCTAGGTAGGACTCTTGCTTGTGGACATAAGTACATACGAACCTATATAGACTCGTTCATCCTTTGATCTTGGTTCTTTTAGTTTTTTTATTTGTTCTCTATTTTGTTCTTAATACCTTAATGGTTAAGAAGCATACAATTCTATACCGAGTTGGTGCAATCTCTGCTAAATTAGTTCTTATTAATCTCCTGATATTAAAGATGACATGTCATCGGTTAGAGAAGTTATTAGTAGAAGAGAGAAGAATTAGAGTAAGAGATGTCCAGATAAAGATAAGGAGAGCTTTTAGTCAAATGTTGATTCTTTGTTTCCTTCAAGACCTGTGAAAGTTATACCTTATATATGCACCTTAGGACTAATGCAGAATAATTTGATGTCATTGTGTTCTATTTGCAGCTTTTTCCATATCACCTAGCAGAGTATGTTTGCCGTGTCATGAGGGTGTCTCCTTTCAGATACTACTGCGACATGATTTTTGAAGTCATGAAAAACGGTATAGCCTCCTATCATGTTAGTTCAGAATTGACTATTGACGGTGTATAGAGTACTTGGATTATGTCCTAAATTCTCTTTGCTCATGATGATTGCACTTTTCAACAAAAAAAATTATATCTTCCCTCTGGGCATTTGTGCAAGTTTATATGCAGCTGGAATGCTTGCACGTTTAATTACTTGTTTGAGACTAGTATTCTGGAAAAGAACTCTTTGAAAGGGCTTAATAGTTCTATTGTGCTTATGATCCAGGATCAACTGCTCCCCCTTTTCTGATTACTGCAGTATGAGCATTCTTGTCAGGAATGCTCGTCATTAAAGTCTGTGTTCCTCTTGTACACATTTTTGCGCAATCGTTGTAAGAGCTGGTTGTACATCTCATTTTGACACCATTAGATTAGGCATGGAGTTTAAGATATTAGTTCTTATTAGTTTGACTTGTGTATTATATTAGTAGTAATGGATAACAATATTGAAGCAATGGTTAACAAGTCAGTTAGATGGAGAAATACATCAGTTTAAACGACTGGATAGTTAAATATCTAGACTCTTGAGATAATATTGTTAGTCGAGTAAGTTAACATTTTTGGACATCTCAAAACAGATAGGATGTGATTTAAATTGATATGGAGGGAGCATTTGCTCATCTTTAATAAGCTATTCTACATTTCTACTTGTGTCTTTATGCACTATGTTGCCCTATATGGTCTCTTTAATAAATACTACTTAGCATGTGCCGTCGAAGAATTATTTGGTGTTTACTGTCAAATGCTTATACCAAGATTTCTGCACAGTTTCCTGCATTTGACTGTTCCTCAATGTCATAATTCTATGGATTAGAAGTGTTAACATGTACTTCTTGCTCCAGACACTTAGATTCTCCACAGAAATTCAGGTTCTTTGAAATTACCAGTCTAATGGGGTTCTGACTCTCTGTTATGATGATTGCAGAGCAACCCTATGATAGCATCCCAAATTTTAGTGCTGCAGATGCCTTACGGCTTACTGGAATTGGAAGAAATGAATTTATTGACATCATGAACAAGTGCAGATCTAAGGTATTGTCAAATAAAACTTACCAGTGTTCTAATTTACCGTGACAGATTTTCATAAAGGTTATGATGTTCCATGAAAGCAGGCTTTTTAAAACTTATAATATTCAAGGAGTAGAATAGAAAGTCAAAGTACTGCTGGAAGTTGTGTTTTTTTTTGATGACAAGGGAAACCCGCAGCCGCTATCCTTTGGGTGCGCACAGGGTAAAACCCCCACTCCTATGCAATAGCTCACAAACCACATAGGAGAGGTAACCCGCACTAGGCAAGCCTTGTGCGACGAGCTCGACCCAGAAGGCAAACCCCTTGCTTTCGCTGGCAAGGGGTTTCGAACTTGAGACCTCCAACATGGAAGTCCCAAGCCCAAACCACTGGGCCACCCCGAGGGGTGGAAGTTGTGTTTTATGGGATGGGTTTGTAGGATTTAGAAAGTCAGAGTACTGCTGGAAGTAGTTCTTTTTTGGGAGGGTTTTGTAGGATTTATATTAGGTTTAAAACTGTTTTATTGTGTTTAGAATTAGGGTTATTTTGTGATGTCTTACTTTGTCATGATATTAGGGTCTTTACGGAACAGTTTTGACTCATTATTTTATGTATTCTTTTTCTCTTTACAAAAAAACTGCCATTTTGCAGATTATAGATGTTTTCATTGCTGCTTATTTTATCTCATTTGGAAAATAGAATCCATCGTCGTTTCTCAATTTCCTTTTGCTGTTGGTTTTCTCCACTACTTGCTGCACCAAGTCAACTACTATGCTTGCAATTTGCACTAGCAAATACATTATCCATGGCATGGGCTTTTTTGGCCAAGAGATCAATTCACTTGCTGTTGGAAAAGAAAATTTTTTCCCGTTTTTATTTCACTGCTTCTGAATCACGAATTTCTTCCCTTTGTACTGGCTTAAATGGCCTAACTAGCTAGTGAAACCCTCCAATGTTGCCCTTTAACTGAATAAGGTGATCATCCACGGTGGACTCACCAACATTAGAAAGTTACCAGTAGTAATCATTCTTGAGTTTCATTTCTGCTAATCCCATACACAAGGATGCCCACTTTCATAATCTCTTTGTGATAAATCAGAATCTTATTGACACCACACTATGAATCCATGATGGTGTTAAACCTATGTATCAAGATGCCCTCTGGGCTTCAAGTGGCAAAGGTTTAGGGATTTGTGAATTAGGCCACAGATTCGAGCCTTGTGCCATGCAAATTAAGCTTGGTATTTAAGTGGAGAAGCATAGAGGGACGTACCCATTATCTCCGAGTTTCGAAGGCTGCGGTTGGTCCCAAGGGTTGGCCCCGACAGATTTTTTGGTCATAAAGAAATATGTATAGAGATGAAAATTCGCTCAACTACTCTTAGCTAACAAATTGTTTCAGTCATCTATACATGTGGGAATATTCTCTTTACATCGAAAAGAAGCATGAAACAATTTTTTTATTAAAGTTAGCTATATCTATTTCACTTTCATGAAACAATGTTCATTCATTACAAACTGTCAAAAAAAGAAGACAATGGTTTATGGTATAGTTCTCCTGGCAGCATTCCAGCCCTTCCAGTAGTTTTGTATATCCTCCTGCTTGTTTATGTCCCCTCTTTATGAGGTAAATCAAAAGAGGAAAGTATTTACTACCGAAAGAAAATAATACATGTTTTGTCTAGAAAGACAAATGAAGAGTGCTATTCGGATACCTTAGTCCCTTTGCTCAAATTGTTGGTATTCAGGGAAGATTTATTTAAAATATCACCCTTATGAGCTCTGTGGCTAGTCTAAGGCTTTTCTTCTTGTTCGTCTAATTAATTTCAGTTATTTTGGATCTTGGCAGAAAATTATGTGGAAGCTTAATAAATCGATAGCGAAAGAACTATTGCCTACACAGCCAGTGGACTTTGTTATTGAGCCATGGTGGGGAGTTTGTCTTGTCAACTTTACGCTAGAAGAATTCAAGGCAAGTTGTCATCTCATTCAATCACTCACATTTCTGAAGCTTCTAAACTTTTATTAGTGAAAAAGTAAATCATTTGACTTGCACCCAAGGGTGTGGAGAAAACATTCACCAGAGAAAAAAAATACTGGGTGATTTCTTTCCATCAGCCTAAGCCTTGGTAGGCAGAGTTACCTGATACCTGTGCTGGTAGGAGATAGCATGTACCCAGGTGAATGATTGAGGTGTACGCAAGTTGGCCTGAACTCCACCAGCATAAAACAGATAAATTATTTGACTTATTGACTTTGCAATTGACATATGAGTTTTGTTTTCACAGAAACTGACTGAAGAAGAAACAGCAACAATAGATAAAATCTGCAAGGAAGAAGCAAACTCTTTCATTCTTTTCAATCCTGAAATTATAAAGGGTCTTCATCTGCGAGGACTAGTCTATTTTGATGTTCCTGTCTATCCTGATGATCGTTTTAAAGGTAATTCGAACATTTAGACACCATGTATGTTTCTTTTTGTAATATTTGAAATAGATCCATCAATATTTACTACTCTTGGTTAATCTTTCTTCATTTTATTTTTGTACGATCATCTAGTAAATTACATGGGGGTAATGAATATTGCACCTAAAATTTACTTTCATCTGACCTCTTTCCGAATTCCAACCACCTGCTGAGTGCAGAATAAGAAGTTGGTATTCTTTAACATATCTTTTGTTTGGATCTGGTTGGTCCTATCCTCAAATCCCATGCAAGCAAACATCTTATGTGGTCCATTTATATTTGAGTTCAATTGCTTTCTCTTCAACATGATGTCATGCATATATCATATTCATTTAACTTAATTCTGACCCCTGAACCCAAATTTACATAAAAATTCCTAAATTAGTCTACGGTTGGGTCTACTTAAACATTCCAATTGTAACCAAACAACGCTTGCGTCTAACTTCTGAATATCTCTCCAACTTTTGTACTATCTATCGAATTCTGTTATCTGAGATCTTAGGTTGCTCATATACAAAACATTGCAGTTTCAAGGCTTGAAGGATTTGTTTCTAACCGAGAGCAGTCCTATGAAGATCCAATTGAGGAGTAAGGCACTTTCCATTAACTCAGGAATCTCATATCATATTTCCATGTGGTTTACACAGTGGTTTATATATAATATGTCACCTTCATTATCCAGGTTGCTGTATGCTGTTTTTGTGGTTTCAAGTGAGAATTCAACTGTTGCTGAATTAGCTGCAACATTACAGGCTGATCTTTCTCAACTTCAAGCAGCTGCATCTTTTGCTTGCAGATTGGGATGGGCTGTCAAATTAATAGACCCTGCATCTATTCTGCAAGAACCTAATGTCCCAGGGTCACCTAAGAGCCTTCTGAGTGACGAGGAAGATGGTTCTCATGCCAGCTTGGGCTCTGCAAACGTGTCTGCTGATGGCAGTGCTTTTCAGCAAGTAGAAATTCCATGGACAGAAAATAATAGCAGGAGTTCTGGTTATGCTCGGGTTGCTTTTCTTGTTGATGCTAATATAACTTCTTATCTTATGATGGGATCTGTATCACCAGGTTTCTCTTCTCTCAGCTGTATTTTCATGTTCCGTATTCTCGCACAACTTTGACAAGCCCCATAAATTAAATTGGTCCTGGATTGGTGTTTCAATTCCATAATGCATCATAAATAGCAATTTTCTACTGGTGTTTGTAAGCGAAGTGGAGTTTTCTGATAATTTTACGGTATACCTATTGAAGTTTCTGTTGTGGATGGTATGGCTGGTGTTATGTGAGCTGAAACTACTCATGTTTGTCGAAGTTCCTAATGAATTGCTACTGAGTTACTGCCAATGAACAGTTTAGTTATATGTAAAAGCCAGTTTTTCTGCAAGTGCTAGGAGAAAGCTTGGTTTATTCTTGGGAAACATGACAGATGTTCCCAAAAAAGTTTGTATGTAATTAGATATTAGCATTTTTCTGCCGCAGCTCAAGATTGTTTGTTCTGGGTTTAGAGCACTTTTCTTATGCAGCTCAAATATCTTTCTCCTGATTAGGTTGTAGGGACCTTATTGTTTGATGTTTTCCCTACTGTAAATTCTTGAAGTTGTGCAACTGTTTCCATTTGCTAAATATATTGTACGCCAAATCTTTCATTTGTGTTTTTATTCTTTGATGCTGTTGACATGTTTCATGGATGGATCTCAAGTTCATTGGTTTTTATCAGATGCATTTCTGTATTTGCAGTATCATAGTATCAGTTTTTTACTCCGCAATATCTTCTGCAATGCATGTTGAAGTCTGTAGTAACTGTTTTGCAGGTCTAAAATCTCATGCTGTGACTTTGTATGAAGCGGGAAAACTAGGTCATGCTAGTATTGCAGATCTTTGTAAAGATTTGGGCACACTTGAGGGGGCCAAATTTGAAGGTGAACTGCAAGAGTTTGCCAATCATGCGTTTAGTCTTCGGTGCATCCTGGAATGTCTCACATCAGGTGGGGTTCCAGCTGAAGAAATAGAAAAGACTGGCATTATGTCTTCAAGAAGTGAGGATGCTAATTCAATGACAAAGGATATTTCATTTTCTGAAAAATCAGGAGATGCCCCTAAAGATATATCTGAGCTAAATAATGAATGTTTGCTAAATTCTGAAACACCCAAATTGCCTAAGGATGAAGAAACTCTATCAGGAAAAAATTCTGAAGAAACAGATCAATCAGACTGGGAGTTAAAACAGGAGATCAGTTCTGAGACTGATGAAAAAGTATCTGCTGATAACTTAGATGCTGATAAAGAGGTGATGAAACAGATAAAATACCGTGTGGATATACTCCGCTGTGAAAGCTTGGCTGCTCTCTCACCGGCTACTTTAGATCGTCTGTTTATGCGTGACTATGACATTGTTGTATCCATGGTTCCCCTCCCCCCTTCTTCAGTTTTGCCAGGACCAAAAGGCCCTGTTCATTTTGGACCTCCCTCCCATTCATCTATGACACCCTGGATGAAATTGGTGCTATATTCTGCTACAGCTTTTGGACCTCTATCAGTTGTTCTGATGAAAGGTCACTTGTTAAGAATGCTTCCTGCCCCATTAGCTGGCTGTGAGAAAGCACTTCTATGGTCATGGGATGGATCTTCCGTTGGAGGTTTGGGGGGGAAGCCTGAAGGGAATTTGGTTAAAGGAAGTATACTTTTACATTGTATAAACTCGTTACTCAAGCAGTCTGCTGTCCTTGTGCTTCCCCTCAGCAGATATGATCTTGATGAGGCTGGAAAAACTGTTACATTGGATATTCCCTTGCCCTTGAAGAACTCTGACGGTTCAACAGCTCAAGTAGGGGAGGAACTAGGACTGTCCGCCAAAGAAACTTTCAATCTGAATTCGCTATTAGCTAGTCTGTCTAACAAACTTAATTTTTGGACTATTGGTTTTATTCGCCTGTTAAGACTTTACAAAGATAGAGTCCAAGAAAATATTGCACCTGATGATGATACGTATGAATGGGTTCCACTAAGTGTAGAATTCGGTATTCCACTGTTTAGTCCAAAATTGTGCAATCGTATATGTAAGAGATTAGTTTCCTCACAACTACTCCAAACAGATTTATTTGGAGAGCACCATGATGCAATGCAAGAGTTAAGAAAGAAATTGCGAGATGTTTGTGCTGAGTATCAGGCCACAGGTCCAACAGCGAAGTTCCTTTACCAGAAAGAACAGCCAAAGGAATCACCCCGGCATTTTATGAACTATGCGAGTGGAAGGTGGAACCCCAATGTTGATCCTTCTTCTCCTATTTCTGGTGTCTCTAGCGAACACCACAGACTAAAACTTGCTCATCGACAGCGATCTCGAACAGAAGTTCTGAGTTTTGATGGCAATATTCTGAGGTGCATTTTGATAAATCTCTCACATTTTTTAGATTGGTTATACTTTTCTTTCTATATTCTCATATTTAGAATTTCCGATATATTACACTTATGCTTTGATATGTGTAATATATAGTGGACTAATTAAGTGCTGTCCTCAAAGGACTTGTTACTAGTTTATGCATCTGTCTTGAGTCTAAGTAAGGGATTGTGAAGCTAGTTTATCACTTTTGCATTGCATGTCGCACTGAAGCTCGGTGGAAGGATAGTTGTAGCACAAAATTGGAAGGGAATCATATTCTTTTCTAACCTTCTGTACAAAACCAAAGTGCAACTGGAAAGGCAAAAACAGCTGTATAAATTGCAACCAAAGTGCAACTGGAAAGGCAAAAACAGTTTTATTTGCAACCACAGTGCAACTGGAAAGGCAAAAACAGTTGTATAAAATTGCTTAGAAGTAACAAGAGGCTCTTATTTGGTGAAATACTTTAACAAACATAATTTATTAAACAAAATATTTTAACAAACATAATAATGTGAATGAAATTAGATTTTTCTGAATAACCATTTGACTATTGAAATAGGAAATGAATTATCTGAACAATATTTTGTTTGCTTGTGTGCTGCAATGAGTGAGACTAAAACTAGGAGCAGAAGACATAGTTGTTGCCAACCGGACCTCTTATACCTTGACCAAAAGCCGCAGGAGATTGTCAAGGACTTATTTTACTTTGATCCAGATTGCTGGTCCCTTTCCATGTTTCAGTAATTTGATTTCATGAGTTTAGAGGTGGAAATTTTTGTAATTAGCGTGATATCTGGAAAATCATTCGCTTATGAAACTGATAACTACACTGATTTGCCTATCTGAGACATAAGATGTCAACTTACTGGTGGTTTCTTATTGTTCTACAAGCACTTTCCTGTGGATTTCATCTCATCAGGACAGAAACTAATTAGGGAAAGGGTGGCTGGGATAAATTTATGTTCCTGGTTTAGAGGTAGGCATTGTGGAAATTCAAGTATGTTTTCTTGCTGCTTGTCAGTAGGATGAAATAAAGGAGGGGTATTTTACTTAGAGTTCCTTGTTAAATTCATTTCTCTTGCTGACTGATGGAGAAACAGTCATTGATGATCATTATTGAGTAATTGGTGTCTTGAGATGTAAAGTTTCTTGGTATAGAACACGTTTCTTGGGAAGCTTGCAGAGCCGGTGTATTGTGGAGAACATGTTTTCCTGATATATATATATAAGATGCTAACTGCTACCTTTTGTGTTCAACATGCTTAGAGAGGGACAAGAAACTTGGGACATAACTCATTTCGAAGTAACCTATGGTAAAAGGCTTCTGATGTTGCAATTGAAGCATGCAGCAGTTTCTTGACCAGCTCTGGAAGTTTGTCACTTAAAACAGAATAAATATGGAACAGTTCACTTGCTGGATATGCACTTTCATTGAGTTGAGACATGATATGTACATAGTTCGCTAATCGTTGATGTCATGGCATATCCGAGTCTCTTTTTCTTTCTTAGTAGGTCTCTGGAAGCCTTTGACATTTTTGGTCTCTGACCATGTCACATAATGGTATGCAATATAGTCTTTCCAGTTTGACGGCGAAGAAGAATTTAAACTTTTTAACCTGCTTCCGGCATTTAACTTTCAAGGATGCCAAGCAGCTGGTGAAGCTAATTAGATGTCCTTTACCTGATTGCATGCAAAGTTTATTTTGTTTTTAAACTCGGGACTTGGCTTGTGTTGCTTGAACATTTATAAATGACTGCTTGATTTTTAGAATATTGAGTTAGTCTAACATCTCTCAATTAGGATCCTTTTCTCTATTGATACTTCATGGAAATCTAACTCTGCCAGATAGGCCTCTATAGAATCTGGATAACTCACTGCACCTGAAAAAAAGAAGAGGATGGACAATAAAGGCTCTTTAACAAGAACAGTAGTAAAACCAATCTATCGAGGATAATGTGCTGTTGTGAACCATCTTAGATGCTTGTGTAACTTTGTTTCTGAAGCAAAGCAGAAAAGCATTGCTGGAAATTCCGAATGGCTCATTTAGTTTCCTCTTTCTAAGTTTCTGTAATCATGCTTTTCATATGAATTTGCAGATCATATGCTCTGACTCCTGTTTACGAGGCTGCCACCAGGCCAGTTGAGGAATCTCCCACAGTAACTACTGCTAAGGTTGAAAAAGATGATGCTGAGAATAAAGAGGAGATATATCCTGGTGTAAACCTTCTATTTGATGGATCTGAGCTGCGCCCATTCGAGATAGGTGCTTGTTTGCAGGCTCGTCAACCTGTGTCTTTAATTGCAGAAGCGTCTGCAACATCTGCTATTTTTTCAGTCCAATAGTGTTCAGGGATATAGTCAATGTTCATGTAAGAAAGAAGTGCTCTAATGACCAATTTTCGAGAGTATCATTGGCTACCGGACGTGCTTTGCTGCTACTGGTTCGTTGGGTAGATTGTCTGTCCTTGCATTGATTTGATGACAACATGGGAAGTTATTGAGGTAACAAAGGAAATTTGTGAATTTCTTCTGTTTTAACTTTTGTTTTACTACAAAGTGAATCTTGATTGTCCTGAGGTGCCAGCTACTTCTGAATCAAGTATTATAGGTCCAAAAACATGTAAACTCAATAGCCTTGTTATACTGAAGTCTATTTCTCACTTTATATGAACTGCAGTAATCTGTTTTGTTTCCTTGTTGAATCTTTTGATCTTCATGACCTACTAGAATTTGTGTCAGATGAGGCGCTTTTCTGTTACTTCTTACTAAGCTGTCATGCAACAGTCTGGTGCATATATTCATAGACGGTGCTGAATAGGGACTTTTAAGTCAAATGAAGCAAAAAAGCTCGAAAGCTTTTTGGAAAGTGAAGCTGCCAGTTACTTGTATCATATCTTAGAGCTACAAGTTGCTTTAAGTCATGTATTGTCACAGTTTGCAACATATAAGCCTCCTGTCAAGGAAGTAAATGTGTTTGGGATATGAGCCAAATTCTGCATATTGCTAAGCTTAGCATTCCCGTTTTACTTGTTTTCTTCTTTGTCCTCTCTCTCTTTCCCTCATCTTGCCTTCTCTAACATGCATAAGTTTTCATGAACTCTTCAAGAATTTTGAGGTGCTTCCATGTCGGAAGTTTTTGATTTTCACAAACCTAAAATTTTTTATCGTGTATAGAAACTTTAGTAACTGTTATCTTTCTAAAATAAATGTATAGAAGCTTTAGTGTCATTGCTGGTGAGACTAGTGTGAAGCTGAAAGTTGCCTGCAGATGCTCACTTGTCACTCTAGGCTTACTGTGCCAGTCTTACCAGAGCAGAGAGCCGTCTTACCCAAAAAGTAAAATAAAAAAGAGAACCTCCCCTCACAATTTTTGAGGTACCCCTTCTCAGAGGAGTTCAAGCCCTGAGAAGTATTTATGCTCTTTTTGAGATGAATCTGGAGGTTATATGTTCCTTATTTGCATCACTTTTTCTTTCATGATTATGATTCATCAATTTATTGGAAGTACGTCTGCTGGTTACATTCCATTGACTCTTTCCTAATGTCTCGAAACTAGGATCTGACTTCTCGTTGTATCAATTGGATGGGGTTTACTGAATGGATGGTCTGTTTTTTCTTGTAAGTAGCTGTTTTGATTTGGATGTAATACAATAACACAATTCTCTAACTGATGTACCTTACATGGTTGGTAGGTGTTAAAACAGTAGAACCTTGTTTTCCTTAATTTTGAAATGGATCGAAGAATAGGATATATGTATCCTTATGGTTCAGTGTGCAAATAGTGTCCTTGCAGAATTTTTCTTGTTTAGAAGTCAGATCTTGGCACTTATTTCCTCTTGTTTCACTTGCAGGTGGTTTTTCTATTTGCAAGAATTTGATCGATGCAGGTATTATGCTGAGGAATTCTTTTATTTTGTAGAAGAGAAAACCATGTGTATTCATAGATGAAGCTATGCTCACAAACTAGTCAAAACAACAGAGCCTTGGATTCCAATTTTGCACATAAGATATGAATGGAATGAAAGATGAAAAAAATCAGATATTTGTATTCTGTAATGTGAAATTAAGGCTTTGGCATAATGAGGAACTAGACGAAGATGTTGCTGATGTGCCACATTTATTTCCACGTGTATCTATTGCTATCTGAACATCACATCAGCTGAGTATTGGTGTTTAAGGCTCCATTTTAATTCGGAGCTTGGAGAACTAATTTTTGAATATTCAATATGGTGTAATTGAGAAAAGAAGTTGAACGTTCAAAGATTGTCAAAAAAAAGTTGTGAAACACTTTAGCTTTTTGCCTTTTGGTTTGTTTTATGGAAACAATGTGTATATGGTTTTAGGAGCAATTGTTGCGGATGAATTGTGGTATTCATATTTATGGAAGACGAACCAATCGTTGTCTGAACAGCAACATTCATTAATTTGCTGTACTTTTGTTTAAAGAGGTCAAAGCTTCTGCCTTGTTAGTTGTTACCCAATCAACTGACCATATGATGTTTTTGAGGTTAACTGCATGTTTCATGTAGTTTTCTTATGGCTTTAGCCTTTATACATTTACATCCTCCTTAATTTGTGAGCAAATTCCATGCAGTAATTGAGCACCTGAATACATACTAAAATGTTCGTATTAGACACTTCAATTCAAACTTTTTTAAAAAAATTATGTGCATGTTCTCATAATGTCATTTTCTTTAAGTAGGTTAATTAGCCTCAATTGAAATTGACCTTAGTTTTTACAGCTTATTGAGGTATATACAATGTATGTAATTAAAGAAGGTGAAATATGTTGAGCTTTCAACTTGTCTACGTAACTCTTGAGAATGCACACTAAAAATTTTCAAAATTTAAAGTGAAAGTGTCTAATATGAACACTTTAATATTTATTCATCTGTTTAATTGAAACAAGTCTCAGTATTAAGGGTTTTCTTATTTTTCCTATTTGATGAAATTTGTTCCCAAATAACAGCTGTACTGTCCTAGAAAGTTAAAGTGGCTCAATAATACTTTGGCTTTAACATGCTATGTTTCTTATGAATGTACATCATCCTTTAATTGGAATGACATCCCAACTAGAAAAAGCAAATATTTTTGGAATTTTCTTTCCAGAGTGTCCATTCTTGGTGAAAGAATTACCTGTATACCATAGACAGAGAGTATGAGAACCAACTCATTTGTTCAGGTAGTTAGGTACATTAAAGTGAAATACAAACACCTCACAGTAACAAGATAAAGTGAGATCAATTTGTTAAAATTATTAAAGAAACAGTGCCAATACACTCCGAGTAATCGGATACGTCAGCAATAATTACGTCTCAATCTCAAATAAGTTGGTATTGGTAGTAATTGAATACATAAAGATGATTAAATTGCTAATGGTAAATGACCGAAGTAAGAGACAAATCCAAGATCTTGAATTAGTAAATTCAAAATAAGCATAACTTTACTAAATGCATATAGTTTCTCCATAGAATTTTCGAGATATTTTGTATGATATCTATAACCACTTCTGATTTAGGTCTTCCACCACACAAATATACATCTATAGAAATTAGCTTATCAACTCTCCGAACTGTCTATATGAATTCATAAATATCTGACAAGTAATTGTATAGACTCCCATAACAATAACATATCTTGATTTTGACATTTGCTTATATAATTTCACTAAAGAGGGTGATAATTTTTATTGTTATTATTCCTAACCATTAAACAAGATTCGTTTGTCTAGGACTCGATTTTAGTGGTGAGGCAATAGCTTACATCAAGGCGATGATCATTTTATATGATATTTATTTATATATATAGTAACAAATTTAATTGAATCATAAAACTCGTCCTAAATTCGCCTTAGACCCCACTGTCATCATGACAATTGTACTATTTGCTGGTTTTGTGTTGGATAGCATGTTAGGATCAATCACTGATCATCTGATTGCACATGCTTTGCTCATTCTTCTTGTCACTAAACAATGGAGGTGGGAACATGCAAGATGCTTGTGGGGTTGCTAGAATAATTTTTTTTTAATGGAAGAAGAAAATTATGTAAAGTGTCTTAACTTTGCATAAAATATTATTATATAACTTGACTCAATTTATACGTAATTTAATTATGCGAGATTGTGTTGAATTTTGATACAAAACAATTAATTACAATCAAATATGATATTAATTATATTAATATTAATATATGAATAATTCGCTTCCTGACCTATTTATAAGTTTATTTAGAAGATGAATAAGAAAAATAAAAAAGCATATATACTACTCGTGGTTAGTATATGATACCCCCTTATTTTTACTCCCCTTTCTTGCACCAAATTTTCCTAATCTCAGTTTCTCCTAATGAGGACATTATCTCTACGACATCTTTTCATTATTTTAGCATCAAAATTGAAGATACTTTCGACCATGATTAACGATCGTTAATTAACATTAAGAAAACCTGGTATAACTTGATTTGACTTAGGCTAAATTTACTATTAAAAGTCACTATTTTTCCACCGAAATATGCTCGATCAAAGGCTATTCAAACAAATATTTTAATTGAATTTGTGAGAAAATAAAAAATAGTAATGTTTTCATAGGAAAAAGGGAAAATTATATATAATAGCAAACTATTAATTCAAATTAAATGCTATAAATATAGTTTGATTTAATTGTATCCCATAGCAAACTGTTGCTATTTCGCCTCTCTCCTGGTGAATCTCACTCGCCACTCTCGTTCTCTCCCTCGCCTCTCTCGCTTTTTATACAAACGCAAATGTATAAAATGCGTTTGTGTTTGTATAAAGCGAGAGAAAATTGTATATATACATATATTTTCGTTCCCCTCTCCCAGATCTCGCTCGTCACTCTCCCAGATCTCGCTCGCTCACTCGCCTCTCTCACTTTATACAAAAACGCAAATGTATAAAATGCGTTTGTATTTGTATAAAGCGAGAGAAAATTGTATGTATACATATATTTTCGTTCCCCTCTCTCCCCTCTCCCAGATCTCGCTCGCTCACTCGCCTCTCTCACTTTATACAAACACAAATGTATACATTGTGTTTGTATAAAGCGAGAGAAAGTTGTATATACAAATACAAATGCATATATTTTTGTCCTATACACTTATGATTATACAAATACGATTTTCCCCTGCTCAGTTTTCTTTTGTCTTTCTCTCTTTCTCGCTTTATACAAACACATATTATACAATTGATCTTTTGTATATGTATATCAAAGCAGATTATACAACTGTTTTCTTTTGTATATGTATAACGAAATATACATATTTATGTTTGCTATGGAGCGCAATTATGTAAATTATAGCTATAGCATACAAATAAGATTTGTGTTTGCTATATGTGAAAGTTGCTCTAGGAAAAACTAGGAAGGTGCATTGGCTCGATGATAAATGAGAAGAAAAATCATTTTTTTGTAATATAAATTTTATATTGATACGCGGTGGAACAAAAAAACCTTTTTTCTGGCAGTGATTATATTACTTGTGATTGGTGAATGGTGATATTGGCAAATGACGGAAATGAGGTTGTTTGCAATAAATTTTAAAGTAATAGAAAATAAATTGCAATCACAAATAAAATACATGAAACATAATTTTATTAATCAAGACTGTGAGTATCAATCTGTTCCTCCCTTGATTCTACTCTCAATAAAATTTGAGGGTCATTAGTGACGTATTTCCAAACTAGGATGATTTGGATTTGATCTCTTTATAAATATTCCATGAATTTGCGGAATATCCGAGATACCCTTTCAAGGGAATATAGTATCCTTTATGTAGGCATGAACTAGAGTTTAGGGTTGAGTAGCCTCTAAAAATCCTAATTGAAATTCAAGACATCTTGTAGAGTCCCAACTCGAATTGAACACCTGTTCCAAAAAAAATTAATGTCTACAGAGGCTAATTACATTTTTTTGGCTGGACCAAGTTGGAAAATTATACCCTTTTTTGCATGCGTGATTATTTCCTGCCTTTTCATCAAAGTCCTAATTAGACATCTAATTTTCATACTTCCTCTGTCCCTAATTACTTGTCCACTTTTCCTTTTATAGTTGTCCCTAATTACTTGTTCATTTTGACAAATCAAGAAATGACAATTTTTTTTTCCTATTATACCATCAACTAAATGACTAATTACTTTGAAAAATGCAGAACTTTTCATCCACTTCATAATTATTAGGGGTAAAATGATAAACTCACTATGTCATTAATTGATTTCTTAATAGGTGTGTTAATTCAAAAGTGGACAAGTAATTAGGGACACAGAGGAAGGGAGTACTATCCAAAGTGAGAGTTAGTTACTGACTTATTACTGTTATAACTTTTTTAGAATAATTAGTTGTTAGTTATAAGGGACGATCAGAGGAGTTTACTTTATGAAATTATATTTTAAAGCTTTATAGTTAATGAAAATGAATATACAATATTTTCAACCTTGTTGATGCTTGCATTTCTTCAAAAAAAATAAAAAATCCTGACTTGAGTTGTTGAAAAATAAAGTCCAACTTTTGTTCTTTTAACTTTTTCCATCTTCTTTTCTATATGCTAGGAGATATGTGGTTGAAGAACTGGAATATTGTTGCTAATTAATTAGAAAAAGAGAAAAACTTAAACAACCAAAAACACATTTATAACTATATATTATGAACCATGTAAAAGATGAACCTTGCCTATATATATATACTACCTCTATGTGGCTCGATCTATTTTTACTTGTCCATTATATTAAAACTAGATATTCATTTTTATTTGTCAATCTAATTTATAATTTTATACCTAATTATATCCTTATTATTAATGCTTTTTAATTATTTCCAATTCATTCCCAACATAAGATGACTTGTAGTAATAATTAGGGTTGATATAGTAGTAAAATTACTGTTTTATTTACTACTTCTTAAATAGTGTGTCAAGTCAAATATAAATATAAGTAACTATGAACGGAGGGAGTATATTGTCACAATTAGTACTAAAGTTTATGTTAGTGATACACGGCAATATATTTTTGCGAAAATTAAAAGTTTCCATGGTATTTTAGAACCTTTTATGTTAAGGTAAAGTCGACGACATGTCACGTACACACAAGTTTGGTTGAAAAATAAAGGGGAAAATGCATAAGTATCCCCAACCTATGCCCAAAATTCCTGAGACACATCTAACATTTACTAAGGTCCTATTACCCCTCGAACTTATTTTATATATAATTTTCTATTCCTTTTCGGCCTACGTGGCACTATCTTGTGGGCCCAAAATAATTTTTTCAAGGATAGTGCCACGTAGGCCGAAAAGGGGTAGAAAATTATATATAAAATAAGTTCGGGGGTAGTAGGACCTTAGTAAAAGTTAGGTGTGTCTCAGAGATTTTGGGCATAGGCTGAGGGATACTTATGCATTTCCCCAAAAATAAAGTTAATATACTCTTGGTATTTTTTTTCCTTTTTTTTTTGCCGTGAATAAATAGACATCCAGAACACGTGGGAAATATAACTTGGCTTTAACAGATATTTAAGTCCTTCAATTTTGAATGTGCAAAAGTAGACATTTAAATTTATATAAAATTAGATAATTAGACTGTCACGACCCGAGCCTACACCCTGGACGTGCCCGGCACTTGAAGACCATTGCTGGTCCCCAAGCGAACCCTCATCCTGGCTGACTACAAGCGGAAAACTGATTCAAGCATACAAAGCTTAAAAACTGAAATAAAAGTTCATAAGACTTAAATACAAACTTTAAGTCCAAAGAAAACTATATATAATAAAATATATACAACTCGCCATAAAAAGGAAACTTTAGTCTTTAAAACATTTAATAAAATAAATAATACAGACTTCTCAACTGTACTGACTATCTATGAAGCCTCTAAATGACAATGATGGAAGTCTGGACAATACACACGACCTCCTAACAACTGAAAGTAAATGGAATCCTCCGGAAGCAATGAGGCTCACCATAGCTAACTCGAACTCTCGGATGTATCAACGAAGCTCCTGTTGATGATCCTGAATACCTGTGTCTGCATCATGAAAAGATGCAGGCCAAATG